>NC_135772.1:2379871-2414807 GCF_028453695.1 Augochlora pura
TCGTAACTTCAAAAGAAATATTAATAGATACACCTCGAGCGGCAAAGGTGTATCTTTGTGAGATCGTTACCAACAACTGACTCGAACTGCGAGATGGAATGAAATAACTTGTACACTGAATTGCAAGTAAACTAATATAATGTAACAACTTCAGTCTATTACAAGTGCGTAAGTGTAGTGTAAGATTCGCGATGGTCCTAAGACACGCTCCCTGGTTTTCGCACCAAGTCGGCGGGAGTTAACTATTGCTCGAAGGAGAACTCGGCTCGATCTTGCTACGTCTCGCGTCGTGATTTGACTTGAAACTGCCCCGAAGAGAAGAAAAATCTTAGCCTTTTTATACGCAGCTAAACTAGAAGATTGGGTAGTGGGGACCGGGCCTACGTGACCCAGATCACACCGCGGATGGTACCGAGAATCGGGGATGTATGACCCTTATTGAACTCGCGCCTATACGGCGAATTAGATATTCTATTTTCGAATGAAAGGACCGCGTTCACCGCCGACGTTATCTAGCGTATGCCTTCAAGAAGGAAAGAAAAAACGTCGGGAGAAAATCTCCGTACGTAACACTATTTATTTGCTTCGATTTTTTAAATTTTGATAACAGTTTAATACTGATGCTATGAAAATATAGAAATATTTAGCTTTCGTCACCCTATATAGAAACCGAATGATATATTTATATCGTATACGTCTTTATATTATATTTATGCTTCTGTAAGATATAAATAATAAAAAAATATATATATAGTATAAATATAATTGCTAAGATAATAATACTGCAAGGGGTTAACGAACACTTCGCGATGAAACAAACGACGACACAATCGGCCAAGAAAATCAGGTTTTCCATGAAAACTATTCAAACATTCGGATCACTTTAATTTTTCTACGACCAGTCACCGTTCTTAAAAATACACTGACACTCCGACTGGAACGACTTTCACTTTTTAACCTCCTTAGGCACGGATTTTGCGCAAATAAAATGTCTCATAACTAAATTACCAATTTTCTCAATATACATATTTTTTGGTGTAGCTATATATATATATAAATAATAGATTTTTAGATATATATATAGTATTAATTACATATATTCTTTTCTTAGTATATTGTACTATACACTTTCACTTTAATGATTTACTTTAATAATGAATAATTAATAAAACAGTCGAGAAAAGCACGAAACATTCATGAAAGCCGCTGGTAATGGCGCGTCGTGCCTAAGAGGTGTCTATTAACCCTTTCGCTCCGACGGGCGTATTTACCATGTTATTCCATACTTTTCTTAATCAGCAAAACAGTTGACTATAATATTTCAAAAAATAAATTACGATTCTAAACTTTTATATTTCGAAAAGCAAAGCGATATTATACCAAATACAATAAACATAGTAAAGTTTATGGAACAAGCTTTCTACTTCGTAGCATTTCGTGCCTCAGTAGCGAAAGGGTTAAAATGGAAAAAAAAAAGAAAAGAAAAAGAAAAAAAACCGATCCGCCGTCGATAGAATCGTTCACCACCTGGATTCCTATGCAGCACAGTGTAACCAGAGCGAACACGGTCCGTTGGATCTTCGCTAGCAGAGACCGATCATAGGGCCATAGCCCAGTCATGGACAGCACGAAGTAATAAACACCGAACTTGTTCCGAAACACGTCCATACCGTTGCCGACGACGGACATACGTGTGTTATGCGCATCTCTGTGCGTAACTATAAAAGGAATGCGCGCGACGACGGCCACGGGACCACGCGCGCTCATGTTTCATTCAGCCGCGCGGCTTCCGTTTCTAATAAACGTCGATTAAACACGTCGCTCCCTTGTCTTGCGAGACATATAATTAAACATGATCGATTTGACTGTAATCGTGGATTTCCGACCGGTATCGATTGCTATTAGGGGACAAGATTATGAAAATATCACTCTTCGTGCAAACGTTGTCCGAGGTGCGAAGGTGTCGGCGAAATCGACGACGTTTCCTGGCGTTGGGGACAGGTATAGCAGAGGTTCGAATCAACCCTTTACGGTAGTGGTGAGTTTGTATAATTATTATTTGAATGTTAATCAATAATTGTTTTAAGGGACGCGAGAGATTAATTGACGTTTTTCTTTTACGGAGATCGCTTTATTTTTGCTTTTGTATATTTGCATTTTTATGCTTGCGTCTGTATAGCATTTGTATGTCTGCATTTTTACAATCGTCATTTTTAGGCGTGGCGTATGATTCTTTGAAGTTTCGAAGAATTGGAAAGAATTTTTTTATTGAAGCTAGTTCATTATTTTTTAATTAAAAAGCTACGTCGACTCATTTTTATTCAGGGGTCCCACGTTCTTTGGATTTTTATATTAATGATAAATAGTAACGAACAGCTGGATATTAACCATTTGCGGTCGAGTGGCAACTCCGAGGCGCCGTTAAAAATTATTGAAATAATTATTATTAAATTAGTTCTTATTTTAAAAATTATTAAGAGCTGTTGCACGAATCACAAATTTAATTCTATATTAAATTGATCTATTAAAATTCTATATTAAATTGATCTATTAAAATTCTATATAATTCAGGTTATATAAAATAAAAACAGTAATATATACAATGGAGCATATTCTCCATAATTGAGCATAAAACACTTAACAATATATTTTGAAATTCTAGTTAAAATGTCTCTGACCGCAGAGGGTTAATATCGAAGCTTTGTTAAAAGTATTTAATGCACATATGCAATGATATTATATATTTATGTGTGTGCTGTCATTAACGAATTAAGAAGACTACTTTTGCCATTTGGAGCAACGCAAATTAAACCAAATTAAATATTAAATAACAAGCTGAGAGTAAGTGAAGAATATATCTTGACAATATATAGTTTATTTCATATCATATTCCTCCAGGCGTGGCATCTGACATAAGCATTATACCTCGATGTTATATAGTATAGTCTTGACAATGTATAGTATAGTCTTGACAATGTATAGTATTGTCTTGACAATGTATAGTATTGTCTTGACAATGTATAGTATTGTCTTGACAATGTATAGTCTTGACAATGTATAGTATAGTCTTGACAATGTATAGTATAGTTTTGACATTGTATAGTATAGTCTTGACAATGTATAGTATAGGCTTGACAATATATAGTTTATTGGTTTATTTCAAGTCATGTTCCTCCGGGGTATGATTTGACATAAGCATTATGTCTCGACAATATATGTATAGCATAATCTTGACAATATATACTATACCCTTGACAATGTATAGTATAGCCTTGGCAATATATAGTATAGTATAGCCTTGGCAATATATAGTATAGTATAGCCTTGGCAATATATAGTATAGTCTTGACATTATATAGTGTAGCCATGACACCGTATATAGTATAATCTCGACACCTATACTATATTATACACTATACTATGTGTATAGTCTCACCATATACTATAATCTTCCCTCCTTCATTCTAGCGTGGTAGAATCGGCTTCTTTCACCGCCAAACACGTGTTAATTGCAATTTCCTTCGCGCCAAGAGTTCGACGAATGATAAGCGCGTTGCAGAAGTGTGAAATACCAGGCGCGGGAATTCCTGCAGAAGCAAACGGAGCAGCCAGTTTCCCGGACGCACGAATTTGCGGTGCGGCGAAGTGACTAATACGAGAAGTTTCTCTCGTTCAGGAATCCCACGATAAATACTTGAGGTTGGCTATAGACCAAGAAAATGTTTGACGTCTCGTTATCCGACGGGAGGAATCGAAATCCGACGAGAATGTTTGCCTTAAGTGCCAAATATTTGAACCGCTACGGAGGGGATACTTATTCGAAATTTGGTCGAAGGAACGTCTTCGATTCCCCTAAAAGAAGCACAATTTTCTATGGGACAATAACGTGCTCCCATAGATGTAAGGTTCAACCCTTTGCACTATAACGAGTCAAACTCGTACGAAATATTAATATTATTAATTTCTTTTAATTATTTCTTCTGTTATCAAAATTAAAAAATGAAAGTAAATAAAAATAACAGAAGAAACAAGGATCGTTTGGTCCTATTAGGGATAATATTAAGAACAAATGACTGCGAGGCATCATTAATGCCTTCCCGTATGTTGACGAGCCCTGACTCGTCATTATGATTTCTAACAATAACCTATTAACACGTCTTTATTTCGTCTTTTCAAGTCTTTTTGCCACTAATATTTAAGCGCTGAAGTAATTGTAAGCACACTATAAATAATAGGCACGCTATATATATAAAATTAATAATAATATTCATTTTATTTCTCCTCCAAGAAATTATTCCAATTTGACAATTATTTAATCATTTAAGTTTATAAAATTATAGGATAATAATAATAAAAATTTAAGTTTATAAAATAATATAGTTTAGAAGAATCAATTACATATGGAAAAATTATTTCAGGTATAAAGATAGAAACGGTTTCGAGTGCAAAGAGTTGGTCGACGCAAGATACCGCGTGTCGATTCATTTTTGAATCACACCACGCGTCACATGCTTCTAGCGCGATAGGTGCAACACGCGACCCGGGGACCAACGAATATAGTCGTCAATTATTTATGCTTCCATGCGGCTCTCAAAGGAATACCTGATAGGTATAGTCGGTGCGAAAAGCGCTAGAAATGGATATATCGTATATTATATAAATATAATGAGTATATTGTCAGTTTTTTCGAGGTTTATGCAACGGGTATAATTACAGTTATGACAAGGTTTTTTAATGACTATAATGATAGTTATTGTCAAGGTTACGTAAGGAATATGTCAGGTAATTATGTCAGGGTTTTGTAATTAATATAATGACAGTTACGTCAAGGCTTATGCAATGAATATAATGACAGTTATGTCAAAGTTTTTTAATGAATATAATGACAATTACGTTAAGATTTATGCAATGAATATAATGACAGTTATGTCAGGGTTTTGTAATTAATACATTGACAGTTTTGTCAGGATTATTTAATGAATATAATGACACTTATGTCAAAGTTTACGCAATGAGTATAATGACAGTTATGTCAAGGTTTTTTTAATGAATATAATGATAGTTATTGTCAAGGTTATGCAATGAATATAGTGACAGTAATGTCAAGGTTTATGCAATGAATATAAAGACAGTCAAGGAAAGACAATTAGGGAAAGATATTGGTCAAGTTTGTTTGAGTGTTTAGAATTTATTTCAGTTGTCATTATATTAATTATATTATATTATTATTTTATTGATCACGCCAATATAGTACTACCTAAAGATTAATATCCAATCACAGTAATGTGTCCAATTGTACATTAATCTTTTAATATATTATATAATTACATATTGCAATTGTATATTATATCTTTAATATCAATATTTTAATATTTTTATATAGTTACGTGTTATAATTATATAATATATATTGAATATTGATATTTTAATATATTATATAATTACAAATTATAATTTTATATTATACATTTAATATTAATATTTTAATATATCACACAACTATTTATTAAATACTTCATATTTTTATCAAATTACTCTCACCATTTATTAGATACTTCTAGCACTCCAGAAGTCAACAAAACATTTCAACATTTCTCCTAGCTAATCTCTCACTACACACCGTGCTATCTAAAGAAAGTTAAGGTTATATCAAACGCCACCCTTCAACGTGTCTATCAGCATTGCCAAACTGTCTTGAAAGTTCTTCTTCCCACCGCCAATGTATTTTCCCTCGCAAAGATCGCATTATGCACCGCGTCGTCAAAGAACACCACTGCAACCAACATAACCCGAAGAAAGGGGTTGCTGGTCCGCGAAACAGTAGGCATGAATTTTGTGCCCCCTCTCCCTCCTCCAGAAGGGGCGGTTACCGATTAATACGACAAGCTATCCATACAGCTATACCCTGTTATACGGAGTTGGCGTGGATCAAGATATGCGTGTGGCTAAAGCTGTGTATAGACAAAGGTGTGCGTGTATAGATAAAGGTTTCTGCGTTGAGATAAAGGCGCCTGCGTGGATGAAGGTGTATGCGGATGAAGGTGTATGTGGTTGAAGGTGTATGTGGATGAAGGTGTGTGTGTGGATGAAGGTGTATGTGGATGAAGGTGTGTGTGGATGAAGGTGTAGACACGTATAGATAAAGGTGCATACGTATAGATGAAGGTGCATACGTATAGACGAAGGTGTCTACGTATAGATAAAGCTGCATACGTACAGATAAAGGCGTCCGCTGCGTGGACGAAGGTGCCTGCGTACAGATAAAGGCATCCGCGTGGCTAAAGGCGTGTGTGTACGGCTGAAGGGGTGCGCGCGCGCGTGTAGATAATAGAGAGTTTCAGGGGCGCAGAAGTAACAGGGCTGTTACCAAGTTCGGCTAAACCGAGCTAAGTTTGCCGGCTGGTGCTTACGGGACCCAGTGTCTGTCGGCGAAAACAGTCGTACAAAGTTTATTCCACCGCCGCCTCCTCCTCACCCTTCCCCCACCCTCTAGGGTTAGGAAACACCACCCGCGCCGTGTCGTCCGCGTTCCCATCCCCCTCGAGAAATACCGTAGACACTGATTTACATAACGATTAAGTTAATTAACGAGGTCCGCGCGGCGGATTGTTAATCCGGGCGGCGGCGCAGGAAGGACGCATGGTGTCGCATCGAAAACGTTCCCCCATGGTGTTCACCCCCTCCCTCCCTCCCTCCCTCCCCGCGCAGAACGAGAATTATTAGCGGTTCCAGGTGCGGGTTGTTTGACTTGCGATCGGGCAAGTTAAACGAGCCCGACCTTCGAAACTGTTGTTCTTCGTTTGTTACGGGGGGTGGAGGCGGGGTGGGGGGGGGGGGGGGGGTGGGCCCGCGGGGGGGACCGAAAGCTAGGGTTTTGTTGGGGGGGGGGGGGGGGGGGGGGGGGGGGGGGGGGGCTGATTGATCCGTCGGGAGTTACCGAAAGCTAGATTTATGACGGGGGACGGTTTGCGGGGTGGGGGAGATGGTGGACGTAATTGGTCGAGTTTATGCGCGTAGACGGTTTACTCGCGGCGCGTTCGTTGCCACGAGGACGTTTCGAAACGATCCTCTTAATCGGAAGATCGGAAGTGCTCCGATTCGCGTCATTTAACCCTTCGCGGTCGAGCGGCGACTCCGAGGCGACGTTAAAAATAATTGTGTTTCAATATACGTTTCAAAATAATTTTTATCGAATTCAGAAAAAATTGTCGAGACCTGTTAACCCCTTTGCGGTCGAGTGGAGACTCTAAGGCGCCATTAAACATTATTATGCCACGTTTCGAACGCATTTTTATCAAGTTTACTTATATACAAAAAATTGTTAAGAGCCTGTCAGCTGTTGCAAGAGTCGCAAATATCAATTCTATAACGTGTATAAGTTTGGAAAAATCTTTTGGATCTCAAGTTAAAATGGCTCCGACTGCAAAGGGTTAACGATAGAAAGGGTTGCGTCCTTTCAATCGAAATCAAAAAATATATCGCTGCGGTTTCAGAATTCAATATTTGGTTTCACGATACTGTATATTGACTGTATATTTATTTACTGTATACTGTATATATAATTTAGCAACAAATTTAGCAACAAAAAGGGTTGTATGCCTTTAATAGAAATAAAGTCTATCCGCTGCGGTTTCAAAATTCAAGATATAGTTTTACAACGATCTATAGCAAAAAGAAAGATCAGCGATCTTCCAATTCACGTTATTTAGCTATAGAAAGGGTTGCATTTCTTCGCTAAAATATACAAAATTTATCGCTGCGTACGAAAATCCAAAATATAGTTATACAATGCTTTGTATCCTGAAGAAAAAATCAGGAATCTTCCAATTTCCCCTTATTTAGCAACAGAAAGGGTTGCACACCTTCTATAGGAAGTATAAAGTCTATCGCCGCGTTTAAAAATCTGAAATATAGTTTCTCAACACTCTGTTTCGAGAAAGGAAAATTAGCAATTTTCCATTTCACTTAATTTAGCGATACAAAGCTTTCCACGCTTTTAATGAAAAGCGCAAAATCTATCGGCGCCTTCCAAAATGCATTTTTCATATCAGGACACTCCTTTCGCATCCCTAAGAACACTCACTTCGCGTCCCTAAAGACACTCACATTCGCCGATCGCTTCATCGGCGCTATTTCCGTTTCCCAAGACGTCTCTAATTAACAACAGACCTCTAATAACGCGGTCATATTGTTATAAAAAATAATTTAGTACTCACGATATCGAAGTCCAGGTTCTCGGCTATCCAGTCACGTCCCTGCTTGAATTCGTCGTGGAGACCCATGATGTACAGGGTGTCCAATCCGTCGACGATCGTCGCTCCCATGTTCGCTGCTCCGAAGATGCTCGCGCTGTGACCTTTCTTCGAAATTGGCTTCAACTCGTTCTTTCCCCAGGCGTACCTGACGTAGTTGTCCCAGCCATGCTTCATCATCTGTTAAAATAAACAATTAAGTGAGTTTATAATTATTTAGTATATAGTTTGTAGTTACTGAGTATATGGTTCATAATTATCAAGTATACAGTTTATAGTTAAGTAAATAAGAATATACAGTTTATAGTTATTTAAATGAGAATATATTGTTGGCAGGTTTTGGAGGAGTTTGAAATGCATTAACAAGATTTTTCTTATAATTTTATTGTAATAGACGCTCTTTTTTCTTCTTGTAATAGCTTAAAAATTACAGTGCTCACTTTGGGCAAATGTAATTAATTAATTAGAGAAATATTGTTTAAAGTGTGAAAATTGCATTAGAAAATAATGATACATTATTGTTCGACGTAGCAAAGTATAACAAAATATAGTAATAATAGTACTGCAGTGTCTTCATATTCAGCATCTAAAAACATTAACTTCTAGTATACGTTTTCCAAATTTATTAGAGCAATATTGTTTGAAATGCGAAAATTTCACTAGAAAATTATGATACATTGTTGTTCATTGGCACACAGTTTCGCTTGATTGTCGCGTTCAAGTTCGCGACTAGAAACTTTTTGAAAATTAAAAGCTCGACGCTATTATTCCCGGCACGTATACGGACACCTGCTGCTTACGCACACGTATCATCCTTCTGTTACATGTGTCCGCGTGTCTAGCAGAATTTACAAACCGGTCGTCCTGTATGCATCGTGTCTAGCCTCTGACCGATGGTGTCTACATTTCGTGGTTGCTGCGGTTTCGGGCACGGCAGGATGTTGGAAAAGGAAAATGTTTGTTCGCCGTTCAAATAACCTGCACTGCTATAATGGACGCGGTATGTAACGCTTGTTGATAATGCTGTGTAAAACTGGATTTTAACATTTTTCAGAGTTCAACTATGTGCAGATGTCTTTAATGTATTTCTTCGAGCTGGAGTCTACGAAATTCTTTTAGGAACGTGGTTGGTACTACTTGTCATATAATAAGGTAATAATGTTAAGGTTATTAAGACTATAATATATATATTATATTATAATGGGCTATATCATAGTATATTTAATCTATAGTATACTATATTAATTTATGAAGACTTCAACTCTGTGCACACGTTTTTAATAAATTTTTTCAAGCTGGACTCCATGTAATTCTTTTAGGAACTTTCAGACTGTAACATTTTTTCATATTATACTAGGCTATATCATGCTATATTTAATTTCCAGTATACTATATTAATATATGAAGAATATATAGGTCTATAGTCCAAGCACTTTTAATGCTCGCTAAGTTCATCATTGGCTGCAGATCTGCTAATAAAAATATTATAGCAGAGGTCTAAATAGTTATTATATTAATATGTAGGTCTATATATTTACTATATTAATATTTAGGTCGAAATATTTCCTACAATAATATTTAGATCTAAATATTTATTACATCAATATCTAGGTCGATATATTTACTATATTAATATTTAGGCCTCTATATTTAGGTCTATATATATTTCCCATATTAATATTTAGGCCTCAATATTTGGTCTATATATTTACTATATTAATATTTAGGCCTCAATATTTGATCTATATATTTACTATATTAATATTTAGGCCTCAATATCTAGGTCTATATATTTCCTATATTAATATTTGGGCCTAAATACCTACTATATTAATATTTAGGCTCATATAATTCCTATATTAATATAATAATGGCCTATATATTTCCTATATCAATATCTAGGCTTAAATACTTACTATATTAATATTTAGGCCTAAATATTTAGGTCTATATATTTCCTATATTAATATTCAGGTCTAAATATTTATTGTATCAATATTTAGGACTAAATATCTAGGTCTATATATTTCCCATATTAAAATTTGGGCCTAAATACCTACTATATTAATATTTAGGCTTATATAATTCCTATATTAATATAATAAAGGCCTATATATTTCCTATATCAATATCTAGGCTTAAATACTTACTATATTAATATTTAGGCCTAAATATTTAGGTCTATATATTTCTTATATTAATATGTAGGCCAAAATATTTACAATCTGTTAACCTCGCCGCAGCAAACTAGCAGGAGACCAACGACCACCATATCAACCTATCATACAACAATAACACCTATACACACTAACCAAATCACAGCATCGATTAAATCAAGATCCCGATATACACTACCCACAAACACTACAAAAGAACCGTCATTTTGATTTCCGTAACGAAAACTGTTCCCCTCGTTTCGCCCATCCTCCGTGTCACGCGAAATCCCCGTGAGTTCCCGTAAAGTCAGCAGCAGCGGCTCTAGGGAGCGCAATCCAACGAGAGATGGGACGAGGGGCGGTAAGATGCGGTAAGAACAGAGGGATGGCGTGTCCCCGGGATACCAAGGACGGCCGTAGAAGGGAGCGACGTTGCAGAAAATTGCGGAAGAGGTAGCCACGGCGCTGTAGACGGTGGCTCGGATTCGCGACGATATCGAGCCTTTTTTGTCGTTGTCCGCGTAACCACGGCTAATTTGTTCTGCGGCGACCGCAACGGCCAGAGGAAAGCGCGCACGGCGAACCTCTGGACAGTCGACTCTCTCCGCCTCGGCCTCGGTAATCTGGTTAACATCCGTGTTAGGATTAAACCATTAGCTCGGAGGGAAGAGGGACACACACCGTAGGAAGAACAATCGGAGGGGAGGCGAAACTCCGGTGTACGACGTGCGGTCTACTCCGATTACTTTACCTCTGTCACGCTATTCTCGGACACTGACGCTTCTCGTTTCGCCTTTCAACGATACCTTTAGACCAGCGAGGTTGGCTGGAATCTGAGGAACAGGCGTGGATCGTGCGACGATAGCGTTCGGTTAAATTTACAGGGGTGGGGTGCCAGGTAAATTTAAATGGCGGAGGCATTTTTATTGGAAGGTTGGATGGATAGGTGTTAGATAGATTGATAGGTAGGGAGCGCCAGTTATTGGGATCTGTTGAGAGCATTGAGAGGGAATTTAGAGGTGGAAGTTGTAGTTGTTTCAATTTAATTAGTGTTTAAATTGTTTCAATATTTAAATCCTTTTAATATACAAATTCTTTCAATATCAGAATTCTTTAAATATTAGGAGAAAGGAAGGAAATATTTTGGAGCAGTTACTGACTGATTAGGATCTATAAGGATCGGTTACTGTACTCTTTCCCTAAATATGCTAGAATTACTGTGCCCTTTCTGTAAATATGCTCCAGTTACTGTGCCTTATAACGTCAAAATATATGGCATTATAATTGTCATTGCATCAGTCAGAAGTCGAACCATCTACAGTGGCATTTATAATTAAAAATTTGTTGAACAAGGCTCAATTACTGTGCCCTTTCTCTAACTAAGCTTCAGTTACTGTGCTCTCGCACAGAATACTGTGTTTTATAGCGACAGAATATGTAACATTATAATTGTCATTCCATCAGTTGGAAATCCAATCATCTATAGTAGCATTTGTAATTAAAAATAGTTTAAATGAAAAATTGAATATAGCAGAATACTAACAAAAATATTAGAGAACAAAAAGTAGAGACAAAGAGTAGAAAGACAGCTGACAAAGAAGAAATAAGAACGACCAGTGATCGGTTGATTTTTAACGCACGATTGTTGTTATGTTTTATAATTATTTCGGCCTAAACATTTACTATATTAATACTTAGGCCTAAATATTTATTATATCAATATCTAGATCTATATATTTACTCTATTATTAATATTTAGATCCAGATATTGGTACGTCTATATTAATATTGAGCTAATATTAATATTGAGCTAATATTAATATTGAGCTAGTATTAATATTGAGCTAGTATTAAAATTGATGTAGTATTAATATTGAGCTAGTATTAAAATTGTGCTAATATTAATATTGAGCTAGTATTAATATTGAGCTAGTATTAAAATTGATGTAGTATTAATATTGAGCTAATATTAATATTGAGCTAGTATTAAAATTGTGCTAATATTAATATTGAGCTAGTATTAAAATTGAGGTAGTATTAATATTGTGTTGATATCAGTTTTGTCCTAATATTAATATTGAGCTAGTATTAATATTGAGCTAATATTAATATTGAGCTAATATTAAAATTGTGCTAATATTAGTATTGTGTTAATATTAGTATTGTGCTAATATTAATATTGAGCTAGTATTAATATTGAGCTAATATTAATATTGAGTTAGTATTAATATTGAGCTAATATTAATATTGAGCTAGTATTAATGCCTCTATTAATATCAAAATAATACTAACACTTCTACTAGCATTAAACAATATTAAATAATAAAATTACCATTAAATATCATTAATACATATCGTGTTAATAAAATTAAATAATATTAAATACTACCAAAGCGTCTCTCGCACATCGTGTGTCAAAGGAAATGCGTACAAAATTCGAAACCAAATTAATTACAGAAAAATAAAAATTAATATAATACGTCGACAAAATATGCCTCTGTATAACAGGACATTCTTTCATTTTTTTTTTTAATTAATGCAGGTAGCGTTCGCAATGCTTCGCACCGGGAATGATTAAGAAAAAGAGCAACCGCAGTCCCGTTCCACAAGATACAATCTCGTAGTTTTCGAATTTGAGAAATAACTTTCTTTCGAGGAGTTGCTCGTGAATGCCACCGAATTATTGTATAGCACCGCGGATTACTCCTTTTACTACTACTATAGCAGCAGCAGTAGCAGCCGCGGTGGAAATATTTCTTGAGTTTCGTTTCTGTTGCACAGGATACAAGCGGAGGAACTTACAATTTCAGTTCCCTTATATCCGGTGGAATGGGAACGGAAGTTGTTCCGTTTGTTGAAAACTTTTCTCCTCCCTCCCTATCTCTCTCTCTCTCTCTCTCTCTCTCTCTCTAGCTATCTATCTATCTCTCTCTCGCTCTCTTTACTCCCTCTCTTTTTTGTCCCGGAATCAGTGTAAGTTTATCGCGCGGCCTTAGCAGCGCCGGGAGATCTTTTTCGTTAAAAATATCGCCGCGGATATCACGAAGATTACAAGCGACGTAAAAATACGGACAAATGTCGCGCGGATATTGTACGATGGAAGGATCATTGGTCGAGGGGGAGCTCGGCTTCGAAAACGGAAATGGAGAACGTCGCAACCGTGGAACGGTTTACGGAGCAGAAACTGTTCGAGGGGTAAGCGAAACAAATTTTCAAGCGTTGAGTGCGTTTTTTAAATTTTTATTACGTGTGTTTGTAGGATTTTCGTTTTAAATAATAGCAAAATTTACAGAAGGTGTTTTAGGCATCGAAGTGATTAGATCAGTAGCGAAAAAGGGTTGTGTTGCTCTGGCTCGCCATTGTGCGTGTTATAAAAGTGCATCTAAATTTTACAAGTAGCAAATTAAATAAATTTTGCGCTATCATGGTTTTCGAAATAATATTTTTAAACGTTCATAATAAGAATATATTATATTATGAATACGTGGAGTATAATTATGAATATATTATATTATAAATATATTAAATATAATTATGGATATATTATATTATGAATATATGAAGTTTTGCATTTCATATTATGTATGATCGACCAGCAGTAATTTTTTTAACTCCACCAATTCAGTGGTCGTGCTTTGCAACTATATTCTTTGAAAAGACATAAAAAAAATCTACAAAATATTTATTTAATTTTCTTTCAACTCGCGTCAAATTAACATAGAGATAAATATATAAGAAATCTCCGTGAACCTATTATTAAAGATATACAGTGCCACGCCATCTCCTTGCGAATAACTAATGAAGAGAAATCGATAATTTCACCCCTTTAATAGACACCCCGTTCGCTCGCTAACGACCTAAAAGGTCGTCGTGACGTAACAATCTCACTTAAAACATTAAAGAGGCAAGTAGTCTTAAAAACCATGAAGCATTCTAGAGACGCATAGCACAGTTGGTTAGCGTCCGACAATAAAAAAAACCGGTCCTTCCCTCCGTTCGGAAATATTTAAATTAATTCCTGGAGGCAATTTAACTTTCGCCTTTCGAAGGGCTGCGACGAGAAGCCGCCCCGCGGCGAGGGAACCGCCGTCTTCGTCGTCGTCGTCGTCGTTCGAGAGTTCCGGAAAAACTCGATCACCGTCTACCGCCAATTTTTCTTACCCGTTCAGCGGAAAATTACGTTCGGGGCTGGGTCTGCGCGCCGAGGGATGGCGCACCGGTGCATCCACCCCGGGTGCAATAATACTACATGTGCATACAACGGCGAGAGAGAGAGAGAGAGAGAGAGAGAGAGAGAGAGAGAGAGAGAGAGAGCTCTCCTTTTACGCCAGGCACTGAGAAGGATCAGCCTAGGCGTTCGTGCACAGGAACCCATCGTGTCACGGTGCGACGGGCAATTACAGCGTCGACTCGTTACCGGATATAATGATATCCGTGGAGGAAAACGAGAGGCCGCAATTGCCTTTTACCGTGGACCTTTTCGATTGGAAAATCGTTCGGGATGTAGTTAAGGGTGCTAGCGATCCTGACGCGGGGAAATTATGGGGGTGAAAATTAATAATTACTCGGGAAATTTGTAAGTAGATCTGTTGACGCTTTTCTATTTTCTTTCCTAAACGTTTACTATACTATACTATACCATAATATACTATACCATAATATGCTATACTATACTATTCTATACTATGCTTTGCTATGCTATCCTAAGCTAGGCTATACTATACTATGCTATGCTTTGCTACCCTATAATATGTTGCACTATACTGTGCTATGCTATGCAATGCTTTGCCGTGCTACGCTATGCTTTGCTATGCTATACTATACTATGCTATGCTTTGCTATCCTATGATATGTTGCACTATACTGTGCTATGCTAAGCTATGCTATGCAATGCTTTGCCAGGCTATCCTTTGTCGTGCTATGCTTTGCTATACTGTACTATGGTATATTATATTATACTTATATAGTATATTATCTTCTGCTATGCTATGCTTTACGAAGCTATGGTATGCTAACCTATACTATGCTATGCTGTGCTTTGATATCCTATGATATGTTGCGCTATGCTCTGCTATGCTGTACTGTGGTATATTATAGTATATTATATATTATCCTATGCTAAGATATGCTTCACTACGCTACGTTACCACTAGTATTAATATTGAGCTACTATTAATATCTATATTAATATTTAGGTAGTATTAATATTGAGTTAATATTCATACCTGTATTAATATTGAGCTAATATTAATACCTCTATTAATATTGAGGTAGTGTTAATATTGAAATAATATTAAAACCTCTATTAATATTGAGCTACTATTAATACCTCTATTAATATTGAGCTACTATTAATATCTCTAATAATATTGAGGTAGTATTAATATTGAACTAATATTAATACCTCTATTAATATTGAGCTAGTATTAATACAATTATATTTTTATTATAATATTAATATAATTATACTTCGCTATGCTATGTTATACTTTGCTATGCTATGCTATACTTTATTGAGCTGTGCTATGCTACGTTATGCTTGTTATACAATACTATCCTATATTATACAATAGTATACTATACAATCTATATACAGATAAAAAGACTACCTTCCTCAACTCTTTTATCAGAGTCCAGAACGAAAATGCTAATAAAATGTTTAGCTTTTCTATATTTTATTATATTGAACATTGTTAATGGTATATTAACTCTTACGAGCAGAAGCAAAGTAAAAGAGAATCCATATACTACATTTTCTGCCCTAAAAATCGAGTCTCGTGATTCGCATAACATTTTTGTCAGCTCTGCCGATTTTCTTATCACCAATATTTAAACAAACATTCCTATATCAACAGTAAATATATAAACCGTTTTTCTTCAAATTAACACAATGAAAAAAATTGTTACTCATTGCGAATAAATCGATCAACGTGCAAGAAGATCATTCTGTTACCCGACATAATAATTTTTACCATCGTCCGGCAAGGTTTTTCGTCGGACTAGCACAGAGTAATGAACGGCAGGAATTTATGAGACGGTCCAAGGATAACTAAGTTCATTACTTTATATAGATTTCAGGCTGGCCGGCCCCCGCTCGCGAAGTAAATGAAATGCCGGGGTGCGCATCGAGCACAATTTCGCGAGGCAACGGAATGTTCTCAACAACCGGGGAAACTTCCTTTTGGCCAATTAAGGGGGTATTAACCTCTCTGCGAGAGGAGGACGAGAGAGATCGACGGGATCGAACGGAAAGCCGATGGCGAGTGTGCGGTATCATCGACGACGAAGGAAAATATATTGACGGAATTACGGAATTCCAATGCCGGGATAAGGGGATGCTATGGGGGTCGTGACAAACTTCGATTAATTGCAGTCGAAATCGGGAAGTTCGAGTCCGAATGCCTTCGCTATATTATGGTTATTAATATGGCGCCATCGACGGTATCGTTATTACTATGGTGTCCATTACGCTGTGATAATATGTTATACTATACTATATTATATTATGTTATACTATTCTATGCTTTGCTATGCTATAGTATGCTATGCTATACTATACTATGCTATACTATGCTATGCTATACTATACTATGCTATACTATACTATGCCATGCTATACTATACTATGCTATACTATACTATATTATGTTATACTATTTTAGGCTTTGCCATGCTATGGTATACTATTCTATACTATACTATTCTATGCTTTGCTATGCTTTGCTATGCTTTGCTATGCTATGCTATGCAATGCTATACTATACTTTACTATGCTATGCTGTACCATGGTATATTATATTACACTACATGTATAACCACTGAATTATTTTATCCATTCTCAATAATTATAATCTCTAATAAAAATCTCTTAGTCCTTGTCTATTACAATAATTTTCTTTTAACATCACGAACCATAAATAAACGTTGGCCTAATTTTAGCGAAAAGTTATTTAAACCGAAAAGGTATATCGAAAATACTTTTGAGAATCACTGTACACGAATCACGATCTCGCAATGACAATAAGAAATGGAAACATTCGCGATGGTATAATAAATCTTAGGTAAATCAAAAACTGATCTCTGCGGTGTTACGATCGCGCGATTGTTAAAATGAGAAATGAAATCCCTCGGACGCGTGTGAATAACAAACGATCAGGGACAATCGATCTTCTCGAGGGCTCCTCAAAGGAGAGTATATCGTTGCTTCGTTTTATTCAGTATCGGCATTAATACGCCTACTCGCCTCGATTCATCGTCGAATCTCAGATATCATTGTATGCTTTACCTTTTTGTACGCGTTTCACGTCACCCGGTATATTAATGAAAAATGTCAATTCAATCGAAAATAAGGAAATAAGTTTAAGTGGCAATTTAGAATGTTTTAACTATGTCGATTTCCTTATTTCTAGGTTCGAGAGAAAGCTGTATATTTTGTGCCGTTTGGTGTGCTAATGCAAAACGTTATCTATAGTGTATGTAGTAAAATATAATAACTTATAATTTATATGGTATATTTGAATATTATATAGTGTTATATATTTCTATATTATATAGTATTATATACTCATATATCATATATTAATATTTAAATATATAATGCTATATAATATAGAAACATATAATACCATATAATATACAAATATATAATAATTAATACGTGACTCGTTACAATACTTTCAACGAAATTAACCAAATTATTTAAACAGTATAATTTTATATAACAAATAACAATATAATTGCCATATCCATATCATAATATTCTATCAACTGTATTTAAAATAACTATGCAAACTAAATTGAGCTTCTATTATTTAATTATTTAACTAATTGACTACATACACACACACACACACTACCAATTGTCAATGTGAATTGTCAAAACGAAAAGAAGGAACGCGATCTTGACAATTGTTTTACACAGCCAATTACGTGTGTACGCGATCGTAAGGCGAAGGGAACGGACGCGCGAAATGAAAGGTGAACAGCTGAATCGAGTGTTCCGCCGCGAAACGCGGTTTGCCCATTTCGCGAATTATGCGAGTCCGCTCGCGAGAGCAAATTGCTTCGTTCGGAACGAGCGATATACCTTAACTCTGCTTGAACATTTCGCAACTGGTAGCTGGTATATACGGTGCTGCTCTGCGGCGGACTCGCGCGCGCGACTATATTCGCCGTGATTCAATTACAAAACTAATTATATCTCGCGATCGTAAAAATAGCGTTTCCATTAGACGAACCGGAGCCGAAATTAAATTACAATTTCTACGGAATTTACCGGCCACTTTGACCGTGAACAAACAATAACAGAAACGCGCGCAATTGGCTCGAGAATATTGAACTATTTAATCTTGGTTTTTCTTCTTTAAATTTGGTCTTTGTTTCTATGTGTGTATGGGGTGGAATTTTTTATTGCGACAGCTGGAAATGAAAATTGGGTTTCGGGGATGAAATGGGAGGTTGGAAATATGATTTTATGGATAAGAAATTAGAAATAAAGTTTTATAAATAAGAAATTAAAAATAAGGTTTTATAGACAAGAAATTAAAAGTAAGATTTTATACATAAGAAGTTAAAAATAAGATTTTAATACGATTAGTAAAAATAAAAAATAAGTTGCGGAAGCTGCAACAACAAAAAAAAGAAGTCGGTCATAGAATAATAGCATTGTTAAAAGAAAAAATCAATGCAAAAAAACGCAGCAGAAAAATTAATAAAATAAATAGAAGAGTAAGTAGTGAATTATTAATAATTTCCATCTAATACATCAACATTGTCATTATTATGCTATAATGGTCTGCTTCTTTACTTATTAATAATCACAATTAAATAAAATGCTGGACTATTCTAATTTATTTAAATTTCCAGAGTTCGCTACCATTTTATTTTCTCCTATTGACACTGTTTCATGCTTCCTATTAATACCAGTATTTTAAATAGGCTTCTCCTGCATACCTCGTTAGGTAAACCAATTATGTTTATTATCTTGAACAATTTCCACGATATTTCCATTGGCCGCACAGTAAGTAAGACTTCTCATATAATACTTGTCTGACCCATTCCCTGAGCATCGAGAGAAGCCTTAAACGCAAGATGCTAAACGCTGCTTAGGCTATTCATATCTTTCATTTTTAGTTCACCTAGTTTTTTTGCTAATAACTCGTAAACAATTCCGCGGAAAAATGTTACTAAAAATGACTTTGGGAACCCCTCATTTTCTGTGGTATAAGTGACATAATTTCGGAGCACCCTATATATTAAATATATATGTAATAAATTAGTAATATATATTAGAAATATACGCGCGTAGCGGAAAGTTCGAATTTCGCGCGCTCGCCTCTCATTCGCTACTGTTTTTTCATTGATAACTCGTTAACAAAGCCGCGGATTGCATTTTCGCAAAGGAAAAGGTTATTCGAAATGGCCTCAGGAACCTATCATTTCACGGAGGTGGAATAATTTTGGTACACCCTGTATATACGTTAACCCTTTGCACTCGAAACAATTTGATATTATTGTAAAAATCTAGAATAATTTTCTCTGGTTAATACTATTTCCATTTTGTATAACAAAGTGCATTTTATGCTTATGTAATTGATTCTTGTGGTTCGAACTAACGTGACATAACCTTAAAATATTTTAAATACAAATTTTGTTAGTGTAAAGATTATTTTGGAATGTAAAGGAATAATTTTAATGGTGCCTTAAATTTGCCACTCGAGTGCAAAGGGTTAATATATTATATTCCTATCTATAGTATATTATATATACCATAATATATTATATGTACGTGTATAAGTATATTATGCATACGTATATAAATATATTACAATATACTACATAGTATATAATATATACTATAAATAAAATATGCTATATATTATAATTCATATAGTATAATATACTATATACATAATAGTGGCTACTATAATATATGTATAATACTGGCTACCAGCCATATATAAATCTATATTAACAGCACCAACAATTCCAGCTCCTAAAATAGTTGAATTCCCTGCTGCAAGAAGAAATGTTAGGCAATTGTTGTCTCCACTAAGTACGAAACAGCTATTTCCGCAGATGAGGGTGAATTCTCTAAAATCCTCGCAGCTCTCTTTAGATGTAGAAGACGACTATCGTTCAGTGTTCTTGGAGCACGTTGAACATGCTATTCAGGCTTGGTCATGCGGGGTGTGAGAGGAAGTAACACCATGGGAGCGTAGCAGAAGGGCGAGACACGGAATTCTGTGCCTTGGACGGCTGACAACGCGCGCGCACGGAGATGGGGGGGGGGGGGGGGGAAAGGGAAAGAGAGGGGGAGGGGGAGGGAGGGGGGGGGGGGGGGAGAGAGAAAGATAGAGAGAGAGAGAGAGAGAGAGCCAGTGAGAGGAAGAGAGAGACGAAGACACAGAGCTAGAGAGAGATAAAAACACAGAGCTAGAGAGAGGAAGAGAGAGACAAAGACACAGATATAGAGCAAGAGAGGGACAAAGACATAGAGCTCGAGCTCGAGAGAGAGAGAGAGTAAGATAGGGAGACAAATATAGAGAGACACAGTTAGAGAAAGAAAGAGGGAGACAAAGCCAAAGAGCCAATGAGAGAGACAAATTCAGAGATAGAACCAGAGGGAGACAAAGACATAGAGCCAGAGAGAGACAAAGACATAGAGCCAGAGAGAGACAAATATATAAAGACAGAACTAGAGAAAGAAAGAGAGAGACAGAGAGGTAGAGGTAGAGAGAAAGAGAGAGAGAGAGAGAGAGAGAGAAAGAGAGAGAGGAAGATGGGGGAGGGGATGAAACAGCTCGAATGAGTGCAACGAGGTCTGAGAAACCTACTTATTGTACAGATTGACTGCGATGGATGGGCCAAGGTGTTCCCTGCGAAGAAGAAGAAAGAAGACTTTGAGGTGGAGGGTAAAACGACAAGACGTCCGCGGAATTCTCCGCCGTCGACGACCCGGCAAAGGCCCCCCTCCCCCGATAATTATGTCTTTGTTTATTGTCGTGGATCGAGTTGTATTGTACCACAGCTCCCCAGACTAATAGCGTGAATTATTCTTTGACGGGAAACCGACACCACCACCACCACCACCCCCGCGCTCTCTTCCAACGCGAATCTCATTCTCTGATCTGTGAATGAACGACGGTCTCTGAATAGGGTTACCTCCTCGCGCCCCCCTTTCTGTTCTCCTTCGGTTCCGTGTGTACCGGGTGTCCCGTAGGTAAGGTCAAGGAAAGACTAGTGAATATAATGCAAATCTGATTCTGTTTTATTTCATGTGATTAGGTTTTGTCTGGCGAAAAATTTAATCTTTATGACCAGGTTTTGTTAAGTCAATTCATATGGTATATAGCGTAATATATTTAGTATATTACAGTATACTAATAGAGTGTATTACAGTTTAATAATATGACATAGTATAATTATATAGTATATTACAGTACACTTATACGGCATAGTGTACTGATAGAGTATATTACGGTATAATGATATAATATATTACAGTATACTCATATGGTATAGTATAATGATCTAGTATATTACAGTATACTGATATGGCATAGTATAATGATATAGTGTATTACAGGGATTATAACAGTTGTATAATACTGTATATTATTATAGTTATATAATATTATGTATTATTATAGTATATTACAGGGGAAAATGATTTTAAAATAAACCCAATAATATACTGAGGTATTAGTATAGTATACTGATATAGCACAGTATAATAGTATAGTGTAGTCTACTAATAAAGTATCGTGTACCAGTATAGTACAGTATACAAATACAGTATAATATACCAGTATACTATAACAAACTATACTATATTAATTTAAACACTCATGTAGACATATTCTTACCATTTTAATATAACGCTATTTTTATCAATATTTTATACCATACAATTAACCGAATTAATTTGTGATAACTATAGCAACATTCAAAAACAATTACATAGAAATCACAGAATATAGAAAATAATATTCATTAAAAATCAATATCACTTAAAAGAAGTCCTTCAGCCACATTGGCAAAAATAATATTATATATAAAACAGTAAAATGTGTCTCCTGACACTTAACCTGAAAATAGTGTTAAATAAACAGTGTGCCATAATTGTGTTATACTTTTTATTGAAAAATGCAAGACATAGACCTTTTTTTTCTTAGCTCGAGGGTACTTTATGCTGTCATGAATTTTGTACGAAACGAATCACGTTGCATCGAGAACTAACTGGACAACTTTTCAAACTTTGATTTTTAATAATTATGGAACTCGTAAAGTTGATCAGAGCTCGCGACAGCGTAACACAGCCTCGAGCTATCGTAGAAGACTTTTTCGAAGTTTAAGTAAGTATTATACGATAAAAATGATTATTCGTTGCCTAATTCGTGACGAGAATTTCTAATTTCATTAACCTATTGAATTATTGATTATTAGCTATGAGGAGAATTTAATTTAATTATTTTAAAACAGTCAGCAGATATGAAGTATAGAAATACATCTAATTCGACGGCAGCACGAATTGAGTATACTATATATTTCATTTCAACTACTAGTTAATAAGTATGATTTAATTTTAAAATGTTAAACATTTTAAAGCTTCCATTCCTTGATTATTATTTTACTGTAAAAGTGTTTTATTATTTTAGAAATAGTATCAAACGTTTTTAAATTAAATGACAGTGTCTTAGGTGAATGTATGATTTATGAGATTTATGAATTACTTCTAAAAGCGTGTAAACATTTATTTAAAATATTTAAAATAAGATTTCATTTTTCATTAATATGAAATATGATATTAAACGTTTTTAAATAAAATGACGGTGCCTTAGATGAATATATGATTTATAAAATTTAACAAATATTTTACATATTTTATCGACCATCATCCCCCATGAAAAAATAGAAACACCCTTTGAAATATACTTTTTTATCTATCTTGAAACGCTATCTTCTCTTTTTCATGATCAATCAATTGTAAAAGATAGCTGTCGAATATTTTTCCAAAAACTAGCTCTCATGAAAATTTCATCAAAATCGGTGGTGTGCACGGATTATTGATTCGACACGTTCCCCCTTGTCAGATCCTGTATCATCCATCGTATTTAATGGCGATATCTATATAGTTCGAAAGTAATAGAGACAAAGCCGAATAAAAAATAACGAAACATAATTATATTTAGTAATTAAATAAAATCATTAAAATATTCGACTGTATTCAAATTTTGCATATATTATTTATACTTTTTCATGTGTCAAAATTTGTTTTAACGACCATTTTCAAATGCAGGATTACATATTATATTAACCCTTATATTATTATAGTATATTAACCCTTTATCGTCGTATATTAACCCTTTATATATTCGCATTACCCTATATTACATTTACAATATTAATCTGAAAAGTTAGAAAATTATTTTCCAAATTGTCAAACTAAAAAAGATGTTACAGTCCTCCCCTAAAAAGTATTGACAAATTATGCAAAGACAGAGCATTAAATCTTTCCGAAAACTTTCTAAATCGAATTGAAATATTATTTCGCGTATTATAAAAATGAAAAAAAGAAAAAGAAGGGAATTCATTGAATAATCCAATATATTAAATATAAAAGGTGGATCAGTGTCAGGTGAAACGAAACGATGTTGCGGTATCATCGACGGGGGCCGGGTAGGGAATTAATTGACGGAATTCCAATGTCGGGAAAGGGGCGGCGGCGCCGCTAATACGTTAAACTTTGCCCCCACCCCCATCCACCCTCTCCGCCGTAGTAGAACTCGAAATGCCTCCGCCATTTTCGCGTAATTAATTTAGCGGGGGAGAGCAGTAAACTGGGTATTGGTGATAATGTCGTTTGAGGAGCAAGAGATCCGAAGCGATAATGAGTCAATCACATTAAGTCTACTCGGGAACTCTGTTGGCACGATTATCTCTTTGTAAGCCGGCTTCTCCACCGTCCTTTCTACCCCCCCCCCCCCCCCTCTCTCCTCCACCGTTTCTATTCCGCGTCTCTATTTTCTGCAAATCTACTTCATCCGATCGATTATCGTTTCACCCATATCGCGTGCTCTCTCTCTCTCTCTCTCTCTCTCTCTCTCTCCACGCTATTGTGCGATGGATTTATCGTCAAGTCGATTCCGTAAATTCGGGGAACGGGTTAACGTTATTATTTCAACCATTGTCGAGCGAAATTCTAAGTCGAGTAGAGAATTCGAACGTAATAAATGCAACATACACCGACGAATTTAGTATTAATTTTTATGGTAGGAAATTATTATTTGTCGGTTAAACAATAAATATTAAATCAATATTAAAAAATATTATAAAAATTGTTGTAATGGTTAGATTCGTGTGGCCAGGTTCGATTTTAATATCTTAGTTTAGTTTATCTTAGCAACAATGAAACATCGACGGATTTATAATTAATATTTTTCGTAGGAAATTAATATTCGTTGGTGAAACAATATATTTTGTTACAATGGTCAGATTCGATTTTAATGTCCTGGATTGGAAAATTATATACCGGGTGTACTGAAGAAATATAATCGCTGAATACCTGTATTTCTCATTTCTTTTAAATTGTTATTTGCTTCAGTTTTGTCACGTGCTAGAACTGTATTATTCATTGCAAAATTCTGTGTCAAAATTACTGCAAAATTCACTGCATTGTACACTGAAAAATTCGCTGCACACGCTGCAAAATTCACCCCAAAATTCGCTGCAAAAATCGTTCTAAAAATCACTGCGAAATTCTCATAAAAATCACTGAAAAATTCACTTTCGAAATCAGTTTTCCATTTTATAACATTCACAAATTTATTCCGCTATGCTTGCACTAGTTCAGAATATTAACATAACCGACTATAAAAATCATCGCTTATAGTTCCCCATATATACCGACTACAGTTCGATAGCAGCTCCTGGAAAACGACAACAGATGGCAGGATATTGATCGTTTCGGTGACTTCTGCGAGAATGCATTCGCGTTTTAGGTTGCACCGGGTAGCCAAATTACACGGTGTTACCAGGCTTTGGAAACAGGCTCGTAAAAACCAAACGAAAAGCAATATCTACATAATTGAAAAAGCAGTGTATTAAGGACGAAATTGAGAACGAAACAGTGACGCGAATTTTTCGATATTCATTGGAAATTACATAAATAACAAAGGCACAAGTATAAAGCGCTTTTCTCCGGCACTAAGAGGGTTAACCCTTTGCACTCGAGCTAAAATTGTTACGGCACGCTCCGAAATAATGTTTATATTATGAAAAATTAAATTTCAAAAATTATTAAAATTATAACTGATGTTGTATGAGTTACGGGATTCAATATCAATCGAACATAACCTCTTTACTTTATAAAATGGAAATGCTACATGTTGGAAAATTTTTTTAGAATTACAGTTAAAATGGCTTCCAGATAATATTCCAGTATCATGATAATCTTCCACGCCTAGCTAAAAGACCTTCGCGAACAATTTCAAACGTATCGTCCTCCCGTTATTTAAAGACCCGGGCTCGGCTTCCACGGAAACGTTCTAAAAACCTACCAGAAAACAGACCGTAACAGAGAGTGGTCCGGTCACGGCACGGCTGCGATCACGCACAGGTAATCACCATCATCGGGAACGCGGTAGTAGATCCGCGCGCGCGCGCGCTTGTAGAGAAACGATATAGAGCCGCTTACCTCTTTGATCTTCTCGCGGCGCTGATTAGTCACATCGTCCAGGGGCGGATTAGGCGGTCTAATGGCGTACGGGGCGGGCACGGGGATCGGCGGCGGCCCGACCGCGGACGGTTCCGACTGTCTGTTCGCGGGTTCGGGCCGTCGATCCTTGTCTTCGTTTTTGAGCTCGTCCGAGCCGGGTCCGGGCACCGTGTTGTGCAGCACCCAGGTCGGGTTCACCGGCTCGCTGCGCTCTTCCGGCGCCACGCCGCGATCGACCATGTTCACCAGGCTGCGACGGGTCACGAACGTGCCCGTCAGTAGGACGATCAGTATGACGGACAACAATCCGCTAACCGCCAGTCTCTGCATCAGCCTCATGTCGTCCAGGCACTTGCTGCACTTCGACAAGCAGCCCGGAGTTTCGGTCGTTGCGCTCGTGCTGGCGGAGCTGCGCTCACAAGGGAAAAATCCTCGTTTTGGTGTTCCTCGTTCCGTGCCGAACCTCCACAAATTTCGTGACTGTTGTTGTATTTGTTGTTGTTGTTTGTATTTTTCTGTGACTGTTTTCTTTTTTTTTGCGACTTTTTGTTCTTTTTTCTTATTGCGATGATTGACGGAGGAACGCAAGCGTCGGCTGGACTACTGCGGGAACACTACGGTGGTCGTGCTGGGGTGTCTGTTGGGTGAACGTTCAGTGGGATACAGTGAGTGTCGAACAATCGAAACTTTAACACGTTCGTGGACGGTGTAGCGTTTACTGTGATTGATGGGTTAGATTGATAGGAGACTAGTTTAATCGTGTGTGCGAGGATGTGGATGTTAACCCTTTGCAGTTGTATTGAGTTTATACTCGTTATTAACCCTTTGTATTCGAGTGGTGACACTCGAGGCACCACTAAAATTATTCTATTTCATTCCAAAATAATTGTTGCAACAATCGGGTTTAGATTTAAAAAATTGTCAAGTATTTTAATACAATAAAAAGTAGGATTAATAAAATTTGTCAATTCTTTCTTAATGTTTAGATATATTAAACACAATAATATATCTCAATTTTATATTATTGTATATATATAAAAATAGTAAAAGAATTAAATAAATAGCTTAGATAACAGAGAATATACATACAGCCGCATAGGGTTAAAGTATAATATACCAAGACAAAATATAATGAAATAAAATTCTTTAGAATTTTAATTTTATTTATTTATGAATGGGTTAAAAATAATATGTGCTTGTCTCTTGTGTAAATGTTGACTGTCCGCGAACGTGTTAACACTAGAAATACCGAATAAGAAAATTGTCTGATTCAGAGAATGACGAAGAGAGATGAGAATGTTAGTTGATTGTTAATATTTTGTGCTGTTCAATTGCGAAGTATGTGAGAATAAATAGACTTATAATAATGATATGATGGCGATTATATAGTAGTTCTAGTGTTAAAGTTATTCATGGGGGATGTTTTGAGTAGGTTAAGTGTTTTTGGAAGTATAGTGTGAGCTGGATGATATAGCAATTGCTATGATTTAACGAGGTCGATCATTTTCAACTAATATATTTGCTAATTTGGATAACATGTTATTTAAAAGTTGATCGTATTTTATACAACAAATCCACAGTTGTTATTATACATAAAACTACAAAAAAAATATATAGAACTATAGTTATTTATATATAAATATAGCAATATATAATTATATATATAACTATGGAAATTGTTAAAGTAAATCTCGATTGCAATAATTTTTATGCGTTGCACAGTGGCCTGAAATGCAACTTTTCCTTGTAAAAACTCTGGATCTCATTGGTCTCCTTTCAATAATCACTTTACAATAGTGAACAATAAATTCTGTTATATAACTATATGTAATAAATAATTGCATCACACAGTGACTGTATTAATTCTGGATTTATGGATAATTTTGATCTTGGACTTATTTATTTTTAACTTTGAAATCAATAAGCAAAGCTCGAATGTACAGTGTGTGAAAAAAAGTATTCGAACACTTCTTGCAACAATATAACCTTTTTGGGAACTAATTTAAATAAATTGAATTCTTTTGAAATATTAAAGGAACTAGTTCACAATATAGCGATATAAATATATTTATCACTGAAATATATTTAAAAATAAATACCACCTCATTTTTAATAATAACGAAATGAAAAATAAAGTATTTTAATAATTGTCTAGTTAATTGGTCCTCCAAATATCTACAAATAATTCGAGCCATCTATTCGATTTTTAATGAAAGTTATTCAGTTTTAAAAGGTGTCCGAATGCGTACATTTATAACACACTGTACATGTTGTCAATATTTCGAGGTTCCCTGCATCACTACAGGTGTAAAGCGACTCTTCAATGATCGGCACACATTGTCAATATGATATTGACAATATTTCAATATACCGTATTGACGATACTTCAATATATATATATATTGAATTGACAATACTTCAATGCATCGTACTGACAATATTCTGCATAAATATTGTCGCTACGTACTATCGATGCTGCCATTATTTATTGACAAACCGCAATGATATGGAGAGAGAGAACGTTCGATCATTGGCAATATTGATCATCTGATTGCTCCTCTGTAAAATGAGCTTTGCATAAAACAGCTAATATCGAATACGAAATTTTGATACAGTATATTTTTTCTTCGATTATTTTATTTTTACAAAGTCACCACGAGGTACATTATATTATTAATTTCAAAAAATATTAGATAGCAACAAATGTTTTGAAGATTGGCAGATTTTGATGTTCAGATATTTTTGGAGACCACTGTACAACTATACCTTTTTGCAAAGGTAATTACATTTAATAATTACATTTAACAATTACTTTTATTGTTAAGAATTATTTAGAATAACTGTGCACTGATATTTTAGTATACTACAATATTACGTTAGTATACAATTGTTTTAGTATAATATTATATTAGAACATACAGTAATATACAGTTGTAATACTATTGTATTTAGTATACTATTATATTAATATATTATTATATTAGTATACTATTGTATTGATATATTATTATATTAGTATGGTATTATATTAATATATTATTGCATTAGCATACTATGCTATCAGTATACTATTATATTAGTGTACTATTGTAATAGTATAATATTATATTAATATATTATTGTATTAGCATACTATGGTATCAGTATACTATTATATTAGTGTACTATTGTATTAGTACACTATTGTATTAATATATTATTGTATTAGTAAACTATTGTATTAGTACACTACTATATTAGTATACGTAAATTATTTTCGCGTAAAAACAATTTTACATAGTGCATAATTTTATTAAATACGTATAAAATAACATGTTATCCTAAATTCGCGAAACTCGTATAAAATACTGACTCTATTTCTGCAAAAGAAGAACAACATCTTATGAACTTAATAATTAATTTACTTCATGCATCAACATATAAAATTCATATAAACAATTTTACGACCTCGTTACATCATGATTAATACTATACTATACTAAACACTAGAATTGCAGGATTAGGTGAAACTAAATACTGGTCCCCGATTGTTTCTATTACAATTACAAAAATTGTAACCATATTTTTATTACCATTTTTTTAAAATACACTTTATTGTTCGATCGTGCATTATAAGCAGAAGTAGTGTGATATGAGTCCAATTGTTCATTGTTCTGAGACAGTGTATGAGTCATTTAAAGAGAAAATGGTGTAAAATCATTTTTTGCCTGGTTGATTCGATATTATTTAATATTGTGACTATTATTACCAATATATCATTATTATTAATATAGTATTATTAATATATAGTTATTACTAATATAATGTTATTATTATAATATTATTATTCTTATCAATATATTATTATTATTATTATCACTTAATTCAATATTTGACCTGATTTCTTAAAATTCAAGCTCGAAACTGACTCTCATAAAAGACTTGTAACAATTCCTTACGTCATTGCATTTCCCAGAACATCTAATCTCTAATTTCGTCACCCATAAATTAACTCTTTTACTCACACCATTCCCACTTCCAATGACTCATATACTTGTCAAATGTTACATGCTCGGTAGTTCTCGTATTAATGTGTGAAGAGTTAAAGGACAGAGGAAGAAGACAGCAAATTAGAAATGACTGTGACCATAATCATAACGTTACGCATCTTCCTAAAAAGAGCACCCTTTATTACCTTATCAGGCGTATTAGTTAACTTAAACAAATTGAGAAACATTAAACTATTTTATCAAAAAATAAACGGAATAAATAAATAAAAATATCCAATAACCAAAGACTCTATAGTAACTAGTTTTCTTAAAATTGCAATGAAATTCCAACCCCTTCTCATCGATACTCTACCATCCAAATGAAACGAAAACGAATAAAAATAAAATATAAGAATAAACATTAATTTTCCGTTTCTTTTACGAGACTATAGCAACCGAAGAATTCCTGGAAATTGCGAAATTTCTACAAACTGCGAGGAACACTGTAACTAAAGGGTTAAAGCGTTCAGTTTGCCCGACAGTCAATTTGTCAAACGTAACTTCGCTTTAAGTGCTCTTTAATAGAATATACGATTTCTGAAACGCGGCGGAGGCCGGAAAATCCCGAGCGGCTTACGCCATCTCGAAGGAGTTTTATCGGCTCGCGACGATTCCGGGTCGACGCCGTAACGTTAGATTGATCACATTTTCACGGGTTCTGACGCGGACGTGAAAAATCAGTGTCCACTTACTTGCGAGCCACCTGTTGTTGATAACTCGAGCACCGCGACGTGTGCTCGTTTCAAGCGTGTCGTCGAATGATGGCCGGCCGCGTGGGCTCGCGCGCGTCTTTCCGCTTCTAAGGAATAGCGCGACCGCCTCAAAATCACTGGCAGCTGAGAAGATAAGAAAGCATCGATTTGCGTTCACCAAAAAAAAAAAATCGGAAACGCGCACTTATAGAGGGAGCCCCGTGCCTCGTTCCTTGAGTTCGACTCGATGCGGGATCCAGGATCTCGGATTCGAAGCTCTCCGCTCGCGCAGCGGCGAATTGATCGACCTTGTTTCCCTATGCCCTTCTTCTACCAACTTCGCGATTTCGGATGGTCTCTACGGGATACGGAACTTCTCTGCCATGTGCCCCCGTATTGGGAACTCTGATTTCGAGAATCGAAAAGCAATCGGCGAACGCTGAATTCTGAGACGCCATTTCCATATTTTCTTCGTCGAAGTGAATTTTAACTCTTTGATGGGTCGGAGACTGTGCCATGGTTCACTCTAAGTGGTTCGACGGTTTAATTTTTTAATTTGTTGGGAATGGGGTTGAAGAATGGAAGGTTTGTAAATGAGAGGAGAAAAGCATTTATTTAAGAGGGGACGCGTTGATAATGATAAATTGGTAAGATGATGATGGTATGGTGATTTATACTGTGGTTTAGGTGGATTTTATTTGGTGTCCACTTTGCTAGATAATTGTTGCTCTTTTTAAGCAATATATTAGTTACTGTAAGTACTGTATAAGTTACTGTAATTGTACTGTATATTGTACTATAGCTGCTTTCGTATTTTCGTTAAATAGAACGGTTCTATAGGTTTGATGCTCGTAGAAGTACTAAGGCGTCTATTGTAAAAAATCATTGATTTAAAAATTGTTTTAGATTTTGTTAATATGTAGAAAATTGTGTGAAGAGATTCTAAAATATATTTTATGAACCAATGATTTTTCGCCATAAGCGGATCAGTGTTTTTATGGATTCGATTTTAAAACGTAAAATTGTTAACTAAAACCACTTAAATTTCGTTTGAAATAATTTTAGTTAAAGACCCTTATAGATCCTTTTATTATAATAAATTATAGTAATATATGTAACATAATATAACATAGTATATGTCTATTATTTCACATATAATAACTCATATCATATTACATATAATAAGCCGTGTCATATCACATGTAATAAACTATATCATATCACACATGACACACAATATATCATAATATGCAATGTTATTAGAATATAATATAGGTAATATAATTGGAATATAATACATATATATATAATCAGAATGTAATATACGTATATAATTAGAATTCGTATATAACTAGAATATAATATATGTATATAATTATTAATACAGTAGTAATAAAGTCATGAAATGAATGAGTTTGAAATTACTATTATTCTTATATAAATTATAAAAATTAATCACAAGAAATAAACTAGTAATGAAGTCCCTTTTGGGTCATTTCTGACCCATTTAACCGGCCATACTCTTCGTCGTTTCGTTGCTATATTATACGCAATGCTTTTGACCTACACAAGCCTCTTTATATAAAATAAAAATATGGCGATATAAAAATTGATTACGGCAATATAAAAATTGAAATATGGTAATAAAAAAATAAAAAAATGGTGATATAAAAATTGAAATATGGTAACAAAAATATAAAAAAATGGTGATATAAAAATTGAAATATGGTAACAAAAAGGTAAAAACATAGAAAACAAACATCGTCGATTTTTATCAAAAAATAGAACTTGAAGTCATCGTTTAAAAAAGCCGTAGAAATTACTATACCATAATCCGGCAAACGGTCGACGAAAACGAATTTTCGAGATCTCGAATACGCGTTAAATGCATATCCGCGACGTATAAACCTGATTCAGTGTTGTAGCGGGGTATCCCCCGATTACCGAGCGCGTGGCGTAATCACATTTTCAAATTAACAAATCAGGGCCCGGTTATCAACTTAACTTTTAATTGAGAACAATAGCACCTGCGTATCCTCCGGCCCGCGCGGCAGTTTCGCCCGCGACCGTAACTCTCCGGCTGTGTATTACCGGACACGGTTGTTTCGCCATTACAACGCGCGGGGAAAATTCAATTCAGAAGGGAACGAATGGCCGCCGGTAATTGGAAATGTTCGAGTTCGCGGCGAATATTAAATCGGCCACGCCAAACTGTGTACCATTTGGTTCTTTTTCGCGCGCGTACACAGAGAAAAAAGGGTACGCGTTTCGATGAACAATCGCGAGGAACGTTGCTAATAACCCATCTGTGGTTGATGCGACGATAAATAAATTGTTCTATAATTTATTAAAATAATTTTTATAGTAACAAGGTATAGGCGTAAATAATTGTTGCTGTGAGTTACAAGAATCGATTTTATATAAAATTGGATATTTTTCTTACGAAAAAACGATGATAAATAACTAATTTAAGAAAAAAAAAATGGCGAGTTAATTGTTTTCGAATGATAACTCTGGGCACCATAAAAATTGTTCTATAATTTATTAAAATAATTTTTATAGTAACAAGGTATAGGCGTAAATAATTGTTGCTGTGAGTTACAAGAATCGATTTTATATAAAATTGGATATTTTTTTTATGAAAAAACGACGATAAATAACTAATTTAAGAAAAAAAAAATGGCGAGTTAATTGTTTTCGAATGATAACTCTGGGCACCATAAAAATTGTTCTATAATTTATTAAAATAATTTTTATAGTAACAAGGTATAGGCTTAAATAATTGTTGGTGCGAGTTACAAGAATCGATTTTATATAAAATTGGACATTTTTTTTATGAATGTAAAATGGAAATACTGTAAAGTAGAGAAGTTATTAATTATAACAATTCTATATTAATTGTAATATTCTATAATCATTTAATTATATATAAATAATTCTGCATCGAATTCTGAATCCACTGCGCCTGCACAAGGGTGCGGTAAAAATAGAAAGCATCGGCCCGGTGTCTCGCCTTATGTTCCTCGCCGAAACGACACCCTCGAAGCGTGAACAACGCGCTCGCTCGCGCGCGCGCCGGAGCCGGGAGAATCAGAAGAAGCGCAGGCAGATTGAAGATTCCGAAGTCTCTGTCGAAACGTGATCACTGCATTTTTTATCGAGCCCGGGGCATCGCGAAAGGTTTCTTCTCCCCGTTCCCCCTCCACCCTAGCCCCACCCCACCCCCCGTCCGAACCGCCGTTGCATCGAAAGTCCGCGCGCATTTTATCACCCGGTCGCTGCGGGCGTTACACCTGCAGAGCTCCGATTTTCTTTCCTTTTTTGCAGCCGGGACCGGCGATGCACCGTTGCGCCGCTATTTCAAAAACCTCCGAGGCTGCGCCGCGATTCTCTCGGCCCGCCTCTGCCACCCTCCGGATCCTCGCGCCCCCTCGACCCCTGGTCCTCCTCCTCCTCCTCCTCATCCCTCTCGACCCGTTCCACCACCGTGGTTCAACCCCGCGAGAACGGTCGCAGGATTTTCTGCATTCGTGACAAAATCGTCGCGACAGGCAAAAAACGCAAACACCGCGTTCCGTAGCATTTTCGCTCGGCGCCGGGTCTTTTAAGGGATTTCGTTGTTTTTTAATTGATCCGCCTTTTATAGAATTTTTCATTTGCACAACGCGACGATGAACGAATATCATTTGATTGTGAGGAAATAAAGGCTGGCCAGGGTGCGTGCCGCTTTAACCCCTTGCCGGACTATTTTCTTCACAATCACTGTTAGTGCCCAGCATTAGTATTCTTTATGACACGGACTATAGTATTCTTTATGACGAGTACCTAGCCGGCTACTTTCGAGCTTAGGACTTTCGGCTAACATCTGCCATGCGATTTAGATTTAAATTACTATTTAAAAAATAAAATTTGTAAATTCTATTTTTTTGTAATTAAGTGTTAGTATAATAAATAGCTTTTTGTTACATTTACATCAATCAATTTTATCATCCCTGTCATTTGAAAGAATCAAAGTGCACTTTGTTGCATAAAATAAAAATACTCTGAGCCAGAGAAGTTATTCTAAATTTACAGTTAAAATTGTTTCGAG
>NC_135772.1:2414907-2458770 GCF_028453695.1 Augochlora pura
CGCGCGCGCGCATTCAATTTCTTCTGGTCGCTTGAGCAAATTAAAAGCGGCCCGAGGTAAGAAGAGCAAGAGAAGAGAAAGACGCCCATACGGAGGTAGGCGACGGTTCCAAGTTTTAACCGCGTTACCTGCACGCGGAAGTCGTTCGTTTGCGTCGCGAAGACCGGGAGAAGTTCCCGGCCGCTTTTAACTTTCTTTTCCGGGCGTAGTTAACCGCCCTCTTTCCACGCAGCACGCGTCTAAACAGAACCGCGCCGCTTTACTCGCGCGCGCGCGGCTTAATACCTATTGTTGGGGCGTCACGGCGTCGTCAGTAATAGCGACGAATCGTGACGTCATATGTGTGAACTGTATTAAATAGAGGACCGGAATTTAGTGGCGAAAAAACTTACACGCGATTTTAAATGTTTCTTGCAAATTTCTACAGGATTATTGTAAAAACATCGCGAAGGGTGTTTAGAGAATGGTAAACATAGTTTTTAGCAAAAGGGTAAATTTTAAAAGCGAAAGGATCAATTTCAAGAGCAGAAAAATAAATTTTCAGAGCGAAAGGGTTAAAAGCAAAAGAATGAGTTTTAAGGGCGAAAAGATACATTTTTAGGGCACAAAGGGTAAATTTAATTTTAAATAAATATTAAACAGTTGAGTCGATTACCGTGTGGTAACCAATTACTGTGCCCTGGCTTACCCTTCTGTCATAATAAACATAATTTTTGTCTACTACAATGTATTAAACTTTCGTATTCCTTTGTTCACTTTCGAATCAAAAATCTGATACACCTTTTTCGATATATATATATTAAATTAATTTCGCCGGGAAGAGACGCAATAATTAAATTGAACAAAAATTCTTTTACCTTTTCAATTTATTTATTCTTCAATAATGAATCGTGATATACCTTTTTCAATAAATATAAAGTCAATTATGCCCGAAAACATATGAAAGCCATTTGCCATCCCTTAGCGAACAGCGCTATTAATATGACAGAAAAATGATTACCACTGTACAGAAATAGTAACCATTACTATGTAAAAATGTTGTTAAAAATGTAACAGTATCTTCAAAGGTTAAGGATATTTAATTTGAGAAATTATGAGAAATAAATTCAATTTAACCCTTAGCACTCGGCGTCATCATGGATGTTACCTACCAGCGCTTATAAACAATAATATTATTATATAGTACACGATATATATGTATGTGTATGCATATATAATATTGTTATAATAATATTCGAATTATATGAATTTGTAGACATCGAGAAATAGTTGAAAATCGCTAATAAACTTTAATGTTTAGTCATATACTAGAATTACCATGTCCCCTGACAGGGGACAGCCGAGTGCAAAGGGTTAAGGTAATTTCTATATAAATTATATAATATTGTATGTAAATTGTATAATAGGACCGGAATTTGGTGGCGAAAAAACTGATATATTCAGCCTCGTACTATTTACACCTTTCCAAAGGAGATCCGAGGACCTCGAATTCTATTCCAACTCTGACGTTCGAAAAAATGTTGTCTCTCGAGGTAAACTGCCACCCCTCTCGCGCGTTTTTAATACTCGCCGATTGGTTGTCCATGATTTTGGCAATAACCAATCGGCGAGTCGGTTTCAAGAAGGCGCCCTTCCTTCGCGCCTCGGCGCGTCCTTTTGGGAAGTTGCTGGGATATGGAAGGCGGGGGGCGACAGCGATATTTTAACAAAGACGGGAAATTCCTCCAGGTGTGATCACGGCTTGGCCACCGTTGTAAACGAACATGGGACTCACCCTTCGGAACTTTCCTTTTTTTATGACGCGTCTTGGCTATCGAGGCCGAGAGAAGCGAAATCCTAAAGTTGAGCGATAAAGTACGCGTTCTCTCGGCTGGACGAGTAATTTAAATCTAAATCGCATGGCAGATGTTAACCGGAAGTCCTAAGCTGAAAACTAGCCGGCTAGGTACGTCCGCGTCGTGAAGAATATTAGCGCCGGTCACTAACGCCTATTATTTTCCACGGGACCGGCGCGACGGCGAACACATTAAAGATTCATTGTGACGAAACGAGGCTCGAGAACGCGAGCAATAAAGCCCTGTCGACTGCGCCGGCAGGTGTCAAGCAGACTCGACGAAAGCTTCCCTTTCATCTTACCCACGCCCCCTCCGGGTACCCGCGGCGCATCGGGGGCCTGTCTAGCGTGCGATTTCCGCCGGATGTGGACTCGTCGTTAGCCAGGTGAGAGAGCCCGGGAGACGCGCTTTGTCAGGCAATAACCTGTTCCCTGACCTAAACATTACCGCGCGGCTACAACGACGACGACGACACCCCCGATACCCTCGGCACAATTACCTAGACAAGTTTACCACCGTTCCTGCAATTTCGTTACGCCGCGACGCGAAATCATCCATCCGCTGTCGCCTATATGTTTTTTATAGTTGCTGTTCGCTCCACTTTAACGAGTCACGACGATCAAACCGGCGAAATTGGAAATAGTTTGCTTGTTACGCCGATGTAAAATTGGTTTAACAATGGTCGGTTCAAAGTAATATAGTAACATTTCATAATATAAAACTAGTACTATATTGTAAAAATGTCTATATCAGTATGCCAATATTAACATATCAATAATAATATAGCAATATTAATGTATCAATATAAAAATATCAATACCAACGTATCAATATCAATAGGCCAATATTTATATTTCAATATTAATATATCCACATCAACATATTAATATTAATATATCAATCTGTCCACATCAACATATCGATATAAATATATCAATATCAACGTATCAATATTGATATGCGAATATCAATATATGAATATTAATATATCAATGTGTCCACATCAACATATCGATATAAATATGTCAATGTCAACGTATTAATATCAATGTTGTCATATCAATATGGGTACATAAATATCAACGTATTAATATTAATATGTCAATGCCAACGTATCAATATTAATATACCAATATCAATATATCAGTACGTCAATATCAACATATCAATATATCAAATATTAATATATCAATATCATCATATCAATATCAATACATCAATATCAAGGTATTAATATTAATATTCCAATGTCAACGTATCAATATTAATATATCAATATCATCATGTCAATATCAATATATCCACGTCAACATATCAACATGAATATATCGCCCTTATACGCGTTTGATTGATATCGACGCATACAATAAACCTAAAATATACTAAAAATATTTATATATCCAATATACTAAAAATACACATATCCAATATATATATAATATTTACCTAAAATATACATGCAACTCTAAAACAAGTATTGTTACGAAATCGATACATCCAGACGGCAATTATCTTTCGCAACGGAGCCTATACATTTTGAAAGGCAATACCGGCTCGCGGGATCGTTAAAATTATTACTCGCCTATAACGAAACGAATGGCGCTCTCTCTAAAAAAAAGCAGAAAAAAAGATGTAGGTTGCTCTGTTAAAACAAATATATATATATATACGAGACGCTATTGTATTTTTGGAAAAAGGTAGTGAAAATTTAAATCTGGCACGGATCGTGCTCCAATTCCCAGCGTAACCGGACTCGAGGTGGTGGTTGGCCAACCTGTTGGCCGCAAACCGCATGCGGTAGAAATTCTCGATCAAAGTTCTGCCGACATGATGTTGAAATTCGCAAAAACGACTGATTTTCCTATTCGAACGGAATTTAGTTGTCACGCGGACGGCATGAACGGAGCTCGCCGCTGTACCGTGTTTAATTAATGCATCCGTGTATACCAGACTATAGCCTTGATACGTGTATGGGACGTGGCCATAAACTGATATCAATTCACGGTCAATGTTTGTGGTTCTTGTTTTGATAAGAATAGGAAAAGTGGCATTATGCATCAACTGCGTAATGAAGTGTAACCTTAAAAATTGTTTTTTAATATATGATCGTCAGGAAAGTTGTTTTGTTTATTTAAAAATATTCAGTTCTGTAAGATTAGAGAGCTCTTCTATCAATATTATATATTAATATTAGTTCTTTTAATAAATAGCTTAGTTTAATAATAATAAGAATAAATCTATATTAATATTGTTCCGTTTATTTATAAAAATTTAATTTTGTAAGATTAGAGAGCGCTTATATCAGTATTATATATTTATATAAATTCTTTTAATAGATAGCCAAATTCAATAATAATAACAAATCTATATTAATATTATATAACTTATAATTGATAATAATATTATATAATTACATATTTCAATGTATATATAAATTATCCAAGTGCTCTATAATAATATTAATATTGTAATAAAATTATATATAATTTTATCTACAACAAAAGTCAACAAGTATGACGTTTCAAAATCGCTAAAATATTGTTAAACAAAATATATAAATTATAAAATTCTCTTAACAACAACTATTAATATCCTCCCTGAATCTCTTATAAATATCTAATAGTTCAAATTAATTATCAGAACATTATTATTAATTATTAGAATTCAGATGAAACGCATCTAAATTGAGTTAAAATTGCCACACTTTAAATCATACTTTAATGGATTGAAATACACTTAAGACATTGGCATAAGATTTTAGCCGAATAGATTCAACGCGAAATGTGCAGAAGCGTGCCAAGCGGATTAAATAGAATTAAGGATGATATCTGTTTTCGCACGCGGCTAGAAATAAACTCCGTTGAGAATTTGCCTTACTAAAAGCGCCGAGCTTCGCATGGTTGGCCATCATCCAGCTACTATTTCGAACTCGCAGGAGGGGGGGAGGGCTTTGCTTTATTGATTCACGGAATGTCGAAAGTGTGTTCGTTGACCCGTAAATACTTCTCAGTTCATTCATCTAAAATCGTAAATGAACTATTATTCTGCTCGCGGAATTACGCTAGTTTGTAAAGTATCATTATGCTAGTTTATAAAGTACCATTATGCTAGTTTATAAAGTACCATTATGGCAGTTTATAAAGTATTATTCTGCGAGTTTATAAAGCATTATTCTACTCGCGTCATGCATCGTTTCCAGTGCCATAAACGAGGTCTCAGAAATCATAATTTTTCACCCCCAAAAATCGACTTGAAATAATGATAAATAATTTAATAATTGAAAAAATATATTTGATAATTAAAAATATACATTTAGTAACTAAGCATTATCTCTGACGAAATAATATTTATTGGACCGCAATGGCAAGCAGTATAATATTATAATGTTATATTATAAATAAACAAATTAAGAAAGAAAACTCTCCCGAATTCCATCAAACACCGAAACAAAACGCTGAGAAGGGCTGACAGAACCTCTCAAAGCTCTGATCGTTTAAAAAAAAGCAATGGACGCGTTAACAACGCCGTTCTTTAAACATTACATAAAAATCGTCAGCATTGCCGGGTTTCGCCGAAACGTGTCGGTTGTTGGAAAATTTACGAGCGAGCGTGCACGTCAGCGCAAGGTAGATTCAATTTGGTGTTTCCGCGGAGCAGAGGTGTACGAAGGGGATCAATTCGATTTATTCGTCGAAGTTGCGTTTTCCGGGCAGCGCGGGGTCCTGGGCTATGTCTCGGCCAATTTGCAATTACAGCCGATCGGGGACGACGTTGTTTCCCGTCCAAATTAAGAATGTTTTCGCGTAGTAACGCGTTCCAGTAATTTTATTTCCGTGTTCGCCCCGAGTGCTATATATACATATATATAACATACATGTATATTCGCGATGCTGGCCAGGCGAGAATCTTACAACAGAAGAAGACTCCCTTATCTGCATCGTGTTGCATCGCTCGCAACATTCGAGCCTGCAACGTGATTAAGTGGATGCGCGCGTGTAGGCGTGAGCATGCTCGCTCGCTCGCTTGCGAAAGGGTTCGTCGGGCCGAACAGAGAATGTCGGCGAAAGTTCGGCGCGGCTGTATCGCGGCAAAAAAGATTGCGCCTTGGGATAACGATAAATTCTCCGGAACGGAGTAAATCTTCCGATCGCGCAGCCCTGAAGAACTTATGATGGCTTGTGCGCGTGATATTGATAATTAGTGGAAGCCTCTTTGGTGTCCGAGTAGCCTGGTTTTATGGGGAAACTGGAGAGAAACGATTTACTATTTATTTCGTTCGATATCTTATAATATTAATATTAATCTTATAATAATAATGTGGATATATTGATATTGAAGTGGTGATATTGATATATTGATGTTGATATATTAGACATAAATATATCAGTACCAATATATCAACGTTATTATATTAATAGCAATATAACAACATCGTTCAATCAATACCGCTGTGTCATTATCAATATTTCAATATCTTAATATTAATATTATAAGATAAATATATATTAATATTAATATCTCTACATGAATATTAATATATCAACATCAATATTTCAATATCTCTATAGCAATATAAATACTTCAACATCAGCACGTTAATACCAATATATCAACATTATTCTATCAATACCAATGTGTTGATGTTGATATAGAGATATTGATACATAAATATTGATATATTGGTATTGATACATAAATATCGATATATTGGTATTGATACATAAATATCGATATATTGGTATTGATATGATAATGTTGATATATTGGTAGTAATATATTTACGTTGAGGTATTCATATTGCTATAGAGACAGTGAAATATTAATGTGGACTTATTGATATTGATATAGAAATATTGACATATTGATATTGATATAGAAATATTGACATATTGATATTGATATAGAAATATTGACATATTGATGTTGATATATTGGTATTAATATGTTGGTATTTATGTATTAATATTGAAATAGAGATATTTGTATATTGATGTTGATATATCAGATATCAAATATTCTATAAATATCTTTATATTAATACTAACATATTGGCATTGATATAATAATGTTAATATATCGTTATTAACATGTTGATGTTAAAGTATTCATATTGCTATAAAGATACTGAAATATTGATGTTGATATATTAATATTGACATATTAGTATTGATATGTTGGTCTTGATATATTGGTATTGATGTCGATATATTAGACTTCATTACCTGATTACCAATATATCAAGACCAACATATCAATATTAATATGTCAAGATCAACATATCAACATCCCTCTATCAATGTTAATATATCAATATCAATAGATAATATAAACTTCACTATATCAACATCACAATATCAATATATCCTATACCAACTATCACAAATTCTCGTAACCCGAATCCCTACACAACCTGGGCCCTTTAAAAAAAAATATCCGACCCGATCCAGGCGCGAAATATCAAGTACCCCAGACGGAACACCCCGTGGTTTTCGGCGATTGGCGGGCGATAAAAGAGTCGCGTCGTCGTCGTCCGATAAAGGCGACTCGACGATAAACCGGAACAATGATCAAGGATTGTCGACACGCTGACAATGGAGCCGTCGAGAATAAATTCGCCACAACACATACACACACACATATGCACATATGCACGTAAGAAGTATTTTTCCTCGGCCATATCCCTTGAGCGACGTTGACATTTCGCGATTCCTCCCAGGGTACCGTTGGGTAGTGCACTTCTTATTTGACGCGTGACATTATTCGACAGCCGCGCGAAAATAACCGATAGGACGCATCCGTACGGGAGAGAGCGCACACTTGACATTTCAACCAAAACGTCGCGTAACACTTATCTCCGTCCTCTATTGGATTTTAAATATATCGGTCGATTATTGTTGGAGAGTCGATCAGGGATGATTTTGATTGGTGAGAGAGAGAGAGAGAGAGAGAGAGAGAGAGAGAGAGAGAGAGAGGTTATATTAAAAAATGTGTACATAATATAATTTCTTAATAATCGGTGGAATATTTAGAAAATAATAAGAATAGTAAGTACAATAATATAATTAATATTGTTATTATTAATGTAATAATTAAATTATTATTAATATAATAATAAGAATAGTAAATAAAATAACAGTTTCAATAAAATAGTAAGTAATAAAAATAGCAAAACTCAGAGTTTTTCTGTCGAATTCAAAATTAAAAATATGACCATATTATACTTTCTTTCCAATCGCTAGAATATTAAGAAAATAATAAGAATAGTAAATTAATAAATAATATGAAGAATAGCATGAATGAAATAGTAAATGAATAAGTAATGTAAAGAATAGCTTAAATAAAATAGTAAATAATAAAAATTGCAAAACTCACTAAATTTTACTGTCGAATTAAAAACTAAAAATATGACCATAATATACTTTCTTCCAAATCGTTGGATTACTAAGAAAATAATAAAAATGAATAAATAAATAAATAATGTAAAGAACAGCTTAAATAAATTAGTAAATAAATAACTGATGTAAAGAATAGCTTGAATAAAATAGTAAAAAGATAAATAATGCAAAGAATAGCTTGAATAAAATAATAAACAATAAAAATAGCAAAGCTCGCTAAATTTTTCTGTCAAGAACTTCGTCATATAGTACATATCATGAGAAATGCTATAGTATGAGCCGCTGCTCGCAAGCAATAAAATTCTATTTCCAAATAAATTAATAAAAAATCAAAACTAAACTATATAAGAAAAGTTAAACTATCTATCGTTCTTCGAACGATGCACGTTCCTCGACGTAATTTCCATGGGAATCGTAATTGAACGCGGCCGGCGCGTAACAATTTTTTAACGGGAGCAATGGGCGCACGATAAATTCGCCGTTCATAACTTTACATGGTTAACTAGTTTGCGCCAGTTTCTAGGAGTTCCACACACAGGCAGAGCCCCCCCCCCCCTGTACACAGTTGGGCAAACGCAACTCCGGAAAATGTTCAACTTCCAAGCCTTGCCCCGTGTTGTACCATATACATATACATATACTATAGTCCGTTACATCGATCCTCTATCGTTCTTATCGTTACCTATTTTCAATTAACTCTACGTTTAATTAGCTCGCCTTGTGTGTACCCTTTATACATACTACACATATATCGATCGCTGCGCCGCTGTTTTCATTGTAATTTATCGCGTGCCGGCGTGCGTGTATCAGGCGGTGTAGGTTATTACGTAACACGTCTTCGACAGGTGATTATTGGCTAATGTTTGAGCACGTTTTTCAAAATTATTTATGGAGCGCGTGGGTGTCAATTAGGAAAATTATCTATTACGGAAAGCTTTGGAACGAGTGCTATATTGTTATTAATTGATGTACATTATTATTATAGAATTTAAAATAGTTGGCATTGTTGATAGAGAATTATTAATTTGAAGTGAATTCTTATGGGAAAATGAGGTTAAATATAATTGTAGCACGTAGCTCAGGTTGTATGGCATTATTATTATATAGTATAATAATAAGTAATATAGTATAATAATATGTTATTATTATATGCTATAATAATTATTAATATTATATGCTATGATAGCTATTAGTATTATATGCTATAATAACTGCTATTACAACTATATATGCTATAGTAACTGTTATTACGATTATATGCTATAATAACTGTCACAACTACCATACACTGTAATAACTATTATTATTATCATATACCACAACAATTCTTACTATCACATACTACAATAATTGTTATTAACATCAGAATCTTAATAATCATCCTTCAACCGACTAAAACAGTACATTTATTAAATATTTACTAAAGAAGACTTTTCCTTTACTAAAAAATACCTTCCTACTAATCATCGATTTTCGTCGCGTTGGAATAAATTTATTGCGAGATTGAAAATAACAGGAAACCCCTATGAATCGACGGAACAGCAATTAGCGGAATCGTTTCATTTAAATTAATAACAACTGGATTACCACGGGCGGCGTAACCACTATTAATCATGGCTAGAGAGTGATTAAATGATAGCCCGGTATGAAATTTTAGAGCAATACGCGTCGAAACGTGTCGCGGGACAAGTTATTGAAAGTCCCGGCACCGTGACGACAAGCACGTTTGATTAACCTAATTGCGTTCGAAGTATGTTAGCCATAACGCGACCGAACCCGTCGCCCGCCATAATTAAGTGTCACTATGGGGGCGCTACCGCCAATTAGTCGCATCAAACTCTGTGTGTATACTATACCATACGGTGGTATCATGTCGCGAATGAAACTTTCACTGAAATCACGTCGAACAACGATCTTTACAATCGTTTCTTAATCGTATATTAACAATTAATTATAATGATCCTTCTATCCTTTATATCAAATTTGATTAAAGATATTTGTAGTAATTTTTTTATTTTATATTTTCTTCTAATAATTTAGTATCTCTTTATTTTATATTTGCTTTTAGTATTTTACTAATTCTTTACTTTAATTTTTCTCTTAATAATTTACTAACTCTTTACTTTATATTTTCTCCTACTTTTATTTATTGTTAGATGGAGAGCAGTCGAGTTGGTTTTATACTAAGTTTTATAGCAAATTCATGCTAATATTTTATACTAAAATATTCCTTTTATATCGTGTACAGTTAAGTAAACTTATTTAAAAAAAATGTTTGGCATTATTATATGCATTTTTAATTATATTTTATTTGTATATTATAAACATTTCTATTTCTATTTTAGTTATATATTATATACATTCCCATATGAATCAAAATAGCATTTCATTTCGGTTCAACATAAATAAAGAAATTCATATACAATATATAATTTGACAAAAGTAAAATATATTGGCATTTAGTATAGCAATATTAATAAATTTATTAACTAGCACTGTAAATTGTCAAAATCTCCATGGTATAATTCTAATAAATTACCCCCATAAAATTTACCAAAGACAAAACCAACGAGTTGCATCTGCAGTATCGATTATTTCAACCCTTTCTCTTAACATAGTTATCAAATATTATTATATTATTATTAAATATTATTATTATATTATTATTAAATATTATTATTATACTATTATTAAATATTATTATTATAACATGAACTCTGCATATTAGAAACAAATGATAGCGTCATTCGTGCTAAATAACTGATGGAATATTCACTATTTAACCGAGAGGTATTGTTAAGTGCCTAAAAAGGGTTGAAAAATGTGTTTACCGTTAACTGGCAAGCTAAACGAGCATTCGTCTTGCATCGATCGAGTTCCTATGAACATGTCGACCCCTTCTTCCGGCCCGGAAATGCTAGTTGAAGTTTTCCATCTTGACCCCGTCACCCGACAATAGGGGGAAAAAGAAGCTAATCGGAAGAGTTGAAATAGTTGTTGAACTCGCTGCCGAGTATGTACTAGCTTCATCGATTTAGCCAGTTAGCTGTTTCCGACGAGCACACAACAGTCGCGAAAGAATTACTATGTTTTTTTGTTACAAAGTGTATAGTATTCACACTTAACAATTTTACGTTCAAAGTACAATTTTAGCAAATTCTTTTACATTGAAAAATTAAATAAATTCTCTTTATTCAGAGATAAATTGTGTAAAAGTGTACAATAATTTTTCTGCTTACAATACAATATGGCAGTATACTATAGTATATTGTATTGTATATTATAGTATAACGTAGTATAATATAATAATATTAGAATAGAGAGAGGGAAGAATGCAATATACAGTACAATATACACTATAATATATATAATATACACTATAATATATATATATATAATATAAATAATATATATACATATAATATATACAATAAAATATAATATAATAAAACGACCAGAACTTCGTACCTTCTGTTCTGGCTACTACTTGCAATAACCTTTCTAAAAAAAATATATATATACAACAAATTCCAATCTGGCTTAAAAAAACAGAGTCGAACTTTCCCCGAAAGCGCGTCCAAATCGAATTCCGAGCGAGCCGGAACACGTTCGAATTGGCAAAAATTGTGTTCCTTCCGTTTCCAAATGCATGAAATCCCGTTAGTTTACTTACAAACCCGTGGCTCTGTATTTCCCGGGTTATTTCGCAGAGGGGCGGCGATGAACGTAATCGGTCTATCACTAATTCAGAATGATTTCGGGACCTCGTGAAATATTAAAAGCGGCCCCCTCCATCCCTCTGGTAAACCATAGAGAGGAAAACACGGGGAAACTCCGAAATATAATTGGCGCGCCGCTTCGAAACTGGCATATCCCATCGCGAGTGCCGCAATTACATTCATACTTAATCAAGTTGGCTGTTGCGACGTTTTCTTTTTGAGGAAGATTGTGTATATAAAAATATTGTAACTAACGTGGATGGTGTGAAGGGTGTTACCATTTACTTCGATGTGATTTTGGTATTTTTTAAACGAATTTAGATAGTTTTATAGCAGCAGATAAGGCATTGCAAGGTTAATTAATTGATCCAAATATTTAGAATGTCGCTCGAAATTGTTTAATTCTTCTGAAAGTTTAATTTTCGATAGTTTAATAAGATTTAATAAGGTTATGTTTCTTTTAATTCTCCTTGATTTTATCTCTTCATTTCAATTCTCTTTAATTTTAATTCTCCTTGATTTTATTTCTTCATTTCAATTCTCTTTAATTTTAATTCTCCTTGATTTTATTTCTTTATTTTTATTCTCTTGAATTTTAATTCTCCTTGATTTTATTTCTTCATTTTAATTCTCTTTAATCTTAATTCTTCTTGATTTTAATTCTCTGTAATTTTAATTCTACTTGATTTTAATTCTCTTTAATTTTAATTCTCCTTGATTTTATTTCTTTATTTTAATTCTCTTGAATTTTAATTCTCCTTGATTTCATTTCTTCATTTTAATTCTCTTTAATTTTAATTCTCCTTGATTTTAATTCTCTTTAATTTTAATTCTCTTTAATTTTAATTCTCCTGAATCCTATTTTTTCATTTCAATTCTCCATGATTTTAATTCTCTTTAAAGTTTAATTTCGGGTAGTTCAACAAGATTATCGGACGTAATTAACCCTACATTTATCAAACGCGATTTACTGAAATTTTGCATCCCTTTAATTTGTTCGTTTATTACAGAACGTGCCAAAAACGATTGCTTGAGAAAAACTATCCGTTGAACGTACTGCGACGTCGACGCAGAATTAAAGAACAGAAAATCCGAGAATGCAGGCTGCAAATACAGCGCAAGGACCAAGGGGGTGAATCAATTCTCGTTTGCCGGCGACAGAGTGAAAGATTAATTAAACGGATTCCAGACGAACTGATGCTCGGCTATCGAAGTTTCCGTCGCGGACCGTATAAACGATATATTGACCGCACGGCGAACGCTGTTAAATATTTCCCGAGTGCCTGTACGCGTGAAATCCGACTGATGCTGTAAATTGTTAACGCTAATACGCCCGTCGGAAATCAGGTGTTTCGCTCGCGAGGCATATATGGTTGTTATTAGGACTAAGAAGCTATTTAGTGATTTTTTATTTATGTTAATATTGTAGTTATCCATATAGAAATTTTATTTTATTCATATAGAAATTTTATTTTATTCATATAGAAATTTTATTTTATTTCTATATCTAAACGTTAAGGACAAATTAATCAATTTTAATTTTCCTAATTAGTCTCGCATATTAAGTACGACTGCAAAGGGTTAAAACTAGTCTCTAACTTCTCCTTCTATAATTATAAAAATATTTCCACGAAAAATGTTTATATAATCGTTTTTTTTTTACTAAAATATAATATTACAATAGATACTGTACAACATTTAAATAATTCCAATTTTAGTATAAAGTAATAAAACAATCCTGTTATAGCTTGTAAGTCCTATTTAGAGCCCGGTAGTAGTAGGCTTTTAATTGCTATATTCGTAACCGAAGAACGCGGCTATAATTCGCGTGGCTAATGAACAATCCGTTGCACGCGCGTGCACTTAAACGTCGTTGTGTAAGATCGAGCAGCGATCGCAGCAATATAATTGTCTAAAAGAACGGGAATTAAGAGCCGTGCGCACGAGTAATCTGGATACCGGATGAGCCGCATTACGCTGTTCAGAGGAGGGCGCAACTGATCATCAATTTGTTTAGAGGCAGCGAGCCAGAAATTATTGGATCGAGGACGCTTCCACCATTGATTAACAGTTCGGGAAAATTAACCTTCACTGCCGACATCGTATATAACTAAAAATTACATAAAACATCCACGTCTGATTACCCCATAGAACAACGCCGGCAATTTTGCTTATTTATTCGCTGTTTAATTAAACATATTATACAATATTATATACAATATATACTGTAACAGGCAATTGCGCGCAATTTTGGTTTCGTCGATTCCGTTCAGGTATTTTTGATGTTAAAGCTGCGCCTCGTACAGGTAGGCCTGTCGTAGAAAATGTTGACAAAATCACAGAAATAATCGATGTTGACCGACATGTTAGCAGTCGTAGCATCGCAAGGGAGCTAAAGATCGACCATGAAACGGTTTTAAACTATTTGCACGAAGCTGGATTTGAAAAGAAGCTCGACGTTTGGGTGCCGCATCGATTAACACAAAAAACCATGATGGTTCGAATTTCCATCTGCGATGTCTTGGCCAAACGGAATGAGATCGACCCATTTCTTGAACGCATGGTGACTGGGGATGAGAAATAGATCGCGTACGACAACATTGTGCGAAAACGATCATGGTTGAAGCCTGGTGAAGCAGGTCGGACGGTGGCCAAACCAGGACTAACAGCCAAGAAGGTCCTGCCGTGCATTTGGTGGGACTGGAAAGGAATCATTTATTACGAGTTGCTTCCATATGGTCAAACACTAAATTCGGACCTCTGCTGTCAACAACTGGACCGTTTGAAGCTAGCGATCGACCAGAAACGGCCAGAATTGTCCAACAGGAGAGGCGTTGCGTGCCATCGAGACAACGCCAGGCCACGCGCGTCTATAGCGACTCGTCAGAAAATTCAGGACCTTGGCTGGGACGTTTCGATGCATCCACCATACAGTCCAGACCTGGCACCATGCGATTACCATGTTTATCTTGCACCGCAAAACTTCCTTAGCGATAAGCAATTGGCATCGAGAGAAGATTGCGAAAGTCGATTGCAAGAGTTTGTCGCTGATAGGGGCCGAGACTTCTACGAGAGAGGCATTGTGAAGGTACCTTTAAAATGGCAACAAATTATACAACAAAAAGGCGCATATTTGACCTAAATCGGACAATCGGAAACGTGTTAAATAAAGCCTTGAAGTTCGCGTAAAAATGGATTTCATTCTCACCAACCTAATATCATACGATATTATATTATTCTATATACATATATGTATATTGTATATATATGGAAGCGGAAGAAAACCGTGACACAAATTAACGCTCGGAAAAGCTAAGTCCTTGCTTTTTACGAGGCGTTCGCATAACGCGAGCAAAAGGCAAGATATGAAATTCTTGTATCCCGGTGGCGGCGCGGCAATTCGCGCGTGCCGTGACGGAACATCGTCGCGCGGCACGTGTCGACATGTGGCCGGAATAGATGAAGCCGACGGTGAACAAGAACGGGATAGTTAGCCTAAGCGCGAGGCGGTCAGAGAATTCCTTACGACGGTCGTCGTCCGGAAGTCTACGCAAGAAGAAGCTATTCAGGCACCACCTGGGATCCTACTTTTGCTCGAGTTTACGTAATTCCCTTGGGAATCCAAAAGGCAGAGCTGCTCCTCTCCCCCCCCCCCTCCCTCTCTCTCTCTTCTTTACCTTAGTGCCTCCCAAGCACCGTAATCAAATTTACGATGTTGAACCGTCTTTCGCGTATTATGCTTTCCTGCGAACATCAGAACGTTGTAACACGAACGATGTAACCAACTTCCATTATTTGATATTTCTGCTGGAAGCTGCGCTTAAATATAATTGTTACATTTGGGTGTTTAATTCGGCGATATTGAATCGCCGATGCTGCAACGAGATTATTAACGTTTATAATAATTTTTAATATTATTGATTAACGTAGTCGTAGTTATGGTTGATCAAGGGAGTGTGATTTTTCTTCACGATTTTTTAAAAATATTGAACGATTTTTATATATTTATATCAAATATTTATTATATTTTAGAGGCTTTTTGTGTCGTATATTGTGTACTGCATACCGTACACTGAATATTGTATCTTATAAATTGCCTATTTTATATTGTATATAAAATATATACTCTATATTGTATGTGGTATACTGTATATTCTATATAGAATATAAATTCTACATTGTATATTCTATATTGTATATTGTATAGAGAATATATATTCTGAACTGTGAACTGTGTACTGTATATTGTATATTATATTTTGTATATTTTACATTGTATATTGTATATAGAAAATATATTCATTATTGTAAATGGTATATCAAATATAGAATAGACATTCTATGCTGTGAATTGTGTATACTGTATATTGTATTTCGTATATTATACAGTTTATATAGAATATTTATTCTATATTGTATATTCTATATAATCTATATTCTATATTCAGTACCTTTCTTTTTATATCGTATATAGAACATATATTTTCTATCATATATTTAACATATAGAACATATATTCTATATCATATATTTAATATTGCACACGCTACAATTAACCACAATTAATTACATACGCACTTATAACAAATACCACAAACAATGCTAAAATAAACAAAATTCAACCACACCATAGAGACTGAAGAATCAAACAGAAAAGTTTGATAACCCCATAAACTCTCTTCACGCATCGAAACCAAATCGCGTCTTCTAAAATCGCGCCTAAAGCGATTCGTGCATAGCGCGGCTCCTCAATTTTGAACTTTTCAATTACGGTGGAACAGGTGGCCGAAAACAGTAAGGGAGAGATGCCCGTGGATCTAATAGCCATGCTAGCCCGTTCACAGCCAAACGGAATGTTGCAATCCGTAACCCCATAACGAGGCGCTCGCGACTGCTGTCGCGCCGCGTCACGCGAGCCAAATTAATTTCACGATAAGCGACACACTGAGAGAGATAGGGAGAGAGAGAGAGAGAGAGAGAGAGAGAGAGAGAGAGAGAGAGAGAGAGAGAGAGAGCTACTTGCTGCCTAGAGCCGCCACGGATATCTAACGGGTGAACGCGGCGTACCGCGCGCAACCTGCGACTACAACTTCGTTTAATTACTTTGGCACGGTGTCTAATTGCACGCCGCTGAATATGCCAGCCCGGAGATTGAATGACTGTTCACCGGATTCCATCAAATTCGTATTACTCGAGAGAGAGAGCCACCCCGTGACGCGCACGTGCCGCGATTGTTTTAGAAATATTAGCTCTCGACGGTGGATTATGTCCTGTGGTGCTGTTGTAAAATAATATATTTATTCACGTGTGCAGTCGAGAAAACGATTTTTCAGAAATGACGTTTGTTAATTGGTTAAAAATTGTAAGAAATGAGGAGAATTATGTAGTATGACTTATGGTGTTCGATGTATGGGACATTTATTATTTGTGTACCAACTACGACGTTTTTAATTAATTGAAGCATTTTTATGCTTGTACTTATTTATTTATTATTATTGGGTTTTGATTTTTATTAAATTAGATTTTACACGCGAAGCTTGTACTTTAATTTTACAACGAAGAATGTGATTTTATCGAAATTGAGAAATATATTTTATTTAAATTAAATTACTTAATCAGTCTCTATAATAATAGAGAGAAAATAATAATAATAATTTTCTATAATAAATAGAATAGTAAATAGAAAATTTAGTCATCGTTAAAATTTCAGTCATCGTATATTAGGTATGTATTTATTAAAAAAAAGAACTCGAGTCTCAAATTTTGTTATTTAATTTAATCATTGTTAAAGCAACAAAAAGAAATATATTTTATAGAAACTGAGTCACTTAATTAATCTCTAAATACAAATAAATAGAAAATTTAACAGCAAGGTAAAAATATTTTAATTATTGCTAAAAAGTTCCTAATTTTATATAAAATATAATCTCAGCTTTTCAGTCATTGCGCAGTAGCCAATTATTTATTAAAAAAAGAACTCGCGTCTCAAACTTTGTTATTTAATTTAATCATCGTCAAAGTACCAAAAACGTGATATTACCATGATTACCCGAGCGCTATAGTTACGCAAAAAGTGAGAAATGTTCGCACCGTAATGGAACGATGCGCGCGGAGCGCAGCGAACTGTGTTAATCGAACAATTGAAAGGCAAACGTAAAAATGTTTTTAGAATGTAGTAACATCATTCCACGTTTCCGCATGAATCACAGTTCGAACAATAAGTGCTTCACTTTGTTTGAATGCGTTCAATTTAATATGTTCGCCGGCTTAATATGTCCATTGTGAAAACGAGGTTACTAACACACAGACACACACAGACACATACACATAAACCTAGTTACTCATTGTCCAAGTCATACGAAGTGCAAGGTCCATAAGCATAGTTCACGCTGAGTTATATAGCTGCGGGCTATAAATCCGGGCAAAATCCTAACTACGCGTATAGTAGTTAGTTTCACGGCAAGAACCGAGCACCACTGAATAAAATGGCGACCACTCCGGTGAATTGTAACCTTTATCAAGCAATAATTGGAACCAGAGGGAAATTATTTCAACGTGATCATTTTTAATTATGTCGAGACAGAGGAATCAAATTTTTATTAGAGGAAATTTTTAATATTGCAAATATGTAATATTGTAGAATTTTAGAATATTATAGAATATGTAATATTATAATATTATACAGTACTGTATCATATTCCATATAATATTATAACATAGAAATATGCAATATTATAGAATACTATTGCATTATATTATATGTAATACTATAGCATACTATAATATTATACAGTACTGCATTATATTACATATAATATTATAACATACAAATATGTAATATTACAGAATATTATACAGTACTGTATTTTATATGTATAATGTTATACAATACTGAATTATATATGATGTTATAATATTATACAGTACTACTATATTATACGTAATGTAATAATATTATACAGTACTGTATTATACGTAATGTAATAACATTATACAGTACTGTATTATTTTACATATAATATAATACCATACAAGTATATAATATTACAGAATAGTATAATATTATACTGTACTGTATTATATTATATATAATATTATAACATACAAATATGTAATATTATAGAATATTATACAGTACTGCATTATATTACATATAATATTATACCCTAAAAATATTTAATATTATAGAGTAGTATAATATTATATTATATGTAATATTATAATATCACCGAATATGTAGTATTATAATATTATACAGTACTGTATTATACTACATATAATATTACAATATACAAATATATAATATCCTAGCTCTTACTGTATCATATAAACGATAATTTACTTTATACTATATATATATATATATATATATCAATTTTGTTAATTAATGAACATAATCACTAATCCAACGATTTCACATATGGTGTCTCAAAAATAAAATAAAGGGTTTCTAAAATCATTTAAAGCAATTTCTTCCTTAAAACTGCTTGAACCGATCTCGCCTCTCATTGGTCACCGTTTTTCCTTAATAACTCAATAACAAAGCCTCAGAAAAGAATTTCGCAAAGGAAAAAGTTACTCCAAATAACCCCAAGAACCCCTCATTTCACAATATTAACGAACTTTTAGCACACCCTCTATATTTATCCCAAAATTTCCCTCGAAAAATCGCGTCGCATGAAACAAGTATTCGCCTTATAGAAACAGATACTGTAAAAACTCTTGCTCTATGGGAGTCTATAGTGCTCGATAATAAACTCCAGACTTTTCTGTAACATTACAGCATCACAGGATTACAGTATTACAACGGCGATTCGCCGTAAGACATTCTCCGCTCGATCCACCCGCTCCACTCTCTCTCTCTCCTCTCATTTTTTGCCGTTGCGGATCAGGCCAAAAATTACTTAGAATTATCCGAATCCGGCGAAACCGCCGGTAAGATTGCGCCGCGGCATAATCCGATACGGGAGATCTCCGAAGCGGGAATCGGCCGTTCAACTCTTCCCCGCCGCCGATATCGGCCGCGCCGATCTCGAAGGGGCTAATGTTCTTGCGGGTTCCTCGCGGCGCTTTAATCCGACCGCTGCCCCCCCCTCCCCTCCCCCGAAATCTCGCTCTTATTACCGCCCCACGGAAAGCCGGATTATCACTGTCTTTATCCCTGGCTGCTTCGACCAGGGGCCTACCTCCCTCCCCATCGAAATTATATCGTGCCTTATCGATGCGCAACAATATGTCAACCCATCGATCTCGGTAATCGCGCGGATCTCCCCTTCCAAAGGAAGCAAAGAGTTGAGGATTTCGAGGGAAGAGAATGGACGACAAGTCGGTTTTTGGTAGCGTTGTGTCAGTGATATCTCGAAGGAGGAACTGTTTTTGGAGGTAGAAAGTACTTTATATAGGATAGTAACCCTTCACACAATATTGTGGGATATTATAACAATATATAAGAGCTATAGTACGCGATACCTTATTTATTATAATCGTGTACCCTTTGCAGGAAAAGCTATATTAATCCTGGATTTAAGAGCGTTTTTACGAGCTTTGGCAATATTGTGTCAATGCAATATCGATATAATATCTATATGATATGAGAATAATATCAATATAATATAAAAGTAACATCAATATAGTGTCGACATAATATCTACACCCCCGGGTCTTCCTTGTAAGCCCGGGGAACATGATTTGAAATAAATATACAATATCAATACAATATCAGCATAATATCTATATACTATCCATATTAATATCGATATAATATCAGTATAATGTGAATGTCTGCTGCATTGGTTTTGATAGCGACTACACGTAATATCATAATATATAATATGTAATATTATAGAATATTATAGTATTATATTATATGTAATAATATAATATTATACAGAACTATAATATTATACGGTACTGCACTATATTACATATCATACTATAATATTATACCGTACTGCATTATATTACATATAATATTATAATATTATACAGTACTGCACTATATTACATATAATATTATAATATTATACCGTACAAATATGTAATATTATAGAATACTATAATATTACATGTTACTGCATTATATTACATATAATATTATAATATTATACAGTACTGTATTATATTACATATAATATTATACTATACAAATATGTAATACTATAGAATACTATAATATTAGACGGTACTGTATTATATTCCATATAATATTATAACAATATTGAAGAAATTCTATGTCATTGAAGTCACTTATTATTATATAGGAAAATTGTAATAAAAATGCCCCATTGTTAACGTGATAATAGAAAATATAATTGAAAGTAAAAAAATGGAATTGTTATAGAGAGAAATTTGCTTCTAGTGTAGAACAAAATTATGCAAAATGAATAATTATTTATTTTTGCAGTAAGAGGTAAATAGAACTCGATGAAAATTATTCTGGGGACAGTATATAATATGAAAGTATAATATGAATAATATAATGTGAAAGTCTAACATAAACAATATAATATGAAGGTATAATATAATATAAAAATATAATCTAAATAATGTAATATAAAAATATATATGCATAAAGGTACTATTCAAAGTACTATGAAAGGTATATAATATTTATTATATATTATAATATTATATAAAATATAATCTGCGCTTTCACAATCGATCCTAGCAATTTATTCGTAAAAAAGTGATCCATTTCCTTCCAACTTTCCAGTTTTCTGATATTCGATCCTGTTATTATTATTATTATTATTATTTTCTTGCTACGTAACAATGTAGGACATTTTAGAAAATCGATTGCATCAAATTATATGAACGCGAAGCTGGATTAGGAACGCTTGCAGGAAGGAACGAACGTCTCTTGATCGTGTAGATAGCGTTTTTGAGTATCGCTTCATCGATTTCATGGCTCGTTTGCCATCGATCGAGTTCTTCGAAGACGAGTATACTCGTCAAACGCAACCAAGTGGAGAAAAGAGGATGTATATACGTCAATGTAATACTGTCGTAACTAGGTAGCTACGAGCCGTAGCTACCCTGTTTTGGATGAGTATACTCTCGACGTGATGCGAAATATTGTACTCTCTTGTGACGAGAATAATCGTCGAAAGGAATCAATTGGAGAAGGGGGATATATACGTGAATATAATAATATTGTCATAATTAGGTTTTGGACGAATATACTCGTCATAGCACTAACTATTCCATTGTTTTGTCAACTGGCGAAGGATGATATATAGTCAATATAATATTGTCATAATTAGCTCTTGGACGAATATACTCGTCGTAGCACAGAATATTGTATTTCTTTGTAACGAGAATAATCGTCAAATGGAGTAAACTGACGATGGATGATATGTACGTCAATATAATATAGCCATAATTAGGACTTGGACGAATATACTCGTCATAGCACAAACTATTCTATTTCTTTATGACTAGTATAATCGTCGAAAGTAGTAAACTGACGATGGCTGATATATGCGTGAATATAATATTGTTATAACTAGGTCTTGATATATACGTGAATATAATATTGTCAAAATTAGCTCTTGGACGAATATACTCGTCATAGCACAGAATATTGTACTTCCTTGTGACGAGAATAATCGTCAAAAGGAATCAATTGACAATGGATGATGTATACGTCAATATAATATTGTCATAATTAATTCTTGGACGAATATACTCGTCATAGCACAAACTATTGTATTTCTTCGTAATCAATACACTCATCAAAGACAGCTAACTGGCGAAGGAGGAGATCATACATCAATACAATACTATAATATCTAGACAACTGTTTTAGACGAATATACTCGACATGGCACAAACTGTAGCAATTCTCCATTACTATCCTATCATTTAATTTCCTCGCAATATCTTTCTAAATCTAAATTTTGATAATACAAGAATTATCTTGCAGCGTGTCGTAACAATTTAAATAATGCCTCAGAGTCACCGCGCAAGTGTAAAGGGTTAATTATCTCGCCGAAACACGGACGTGTCTTTCACGTTCGAGGGTACCACTTTGTTTTCCCCGTATCCGGCGAACTGAATTTTTTCTTGGTTCCTTTAAAAGGCCAGTTTCGCTCGCCTTCGCGTAACATCTCAATTTCACTCGCTCCTGTGAAACTATGCTCTCTCTCTCTCTCTCTTTCTCTCTCTCTATCTTTTTCTCTCTCAGCCGCTTTTTTCGTACTAGTGTTTTTCGCTGTGCCTCCGCTAAACCGCAATTTTCGCTCGCTCCCTCCAGAAAGCAGCGGCAGCGGCAGCAGCAGCTCTACACGCGTTTCTAAAACCACGATTTTTCACTTCGCCGTCCCATTTCGACTCGGCCCGCTAAAAATATACTGGCTTATCCACCGTCAAGCCAGTCCGAAGCAATTTCGCTGCCCCCCACTTTCCATAAAACCAGCTATGTACTCCAAACGTATATACGCGTATATGTATACGTATGTATAGACACGAGTTACAGAATTTCCCTTTGACCCGACTTATTAGTTTCGTTCCGTATATGGACGGCGCGTTTCGAGCGTCATCTTTGACACTAGGTTCGCGTGGCGCGCCGATTTGACGCGTGTTCTTTCAGATTTCGATAATTCTATAAGATTCAAGATCATAAAAAGTTCAAGATCAAAACACAATGTACTGTTATTTTTATAAATACAGGTAATAGTTGACTCGTCGTTAAAGGACTTATAAAATATTGTATCATTTTGATGGAGATAGTTTAATATTGATACACCTGTATGACAATATTTCTGTAAAAATAAATTACTTATTAATTAGAGATAGGTATATTAGAAATCTAAGTATACAGTTTATGTTTATATATCAAGATTAATATGTCAATATCAGTATATTAATAGGACAATATCAATATCAATATGTCAGTATTAATATGTCAAAGTTAATATATCAATATCAATACGTCAATATCAATATATTAATAGGACCATATCAAAATCAATATTTCAGTATTAATATCTCGAGATCAATATATTAATATCACCGTTGCAAGATCAATATGTCAGTATTAACATGTAAAAATCAAGATGTTAATATCACCATATTAAGATCAATAAGTCAGTATTAATATGTCACAGTCAATATATCAATATCAATATATTAATATCACCATATTACGAACAATATGTCAGTATTAATATATGAATGTCAATATATCAATATGGTAATATAAATATATCGATATCAATATCAATATGCCAATATAAAAATATATCGATATGAATATGTCAATGTTAATATATCAACGTCAACATATCAATATTAATATGCCAATATGAATGTATTAATATCACCATATCAAGAAAAATTTGTCAAAATCAATATATTAATATTGATATATCACTATATTATGGTATAGTGATATAATATGAATATATTAATATTGATATATCACTATATTATGGTATAGTGATATAATATGAATATATTAATATTGATATAATATCAATATAGTAATATTGATATCTCCATATCAAGATCAATATGTCAGGTATTAATATTAATATCACTAATAAGAGTAGTTTCATACGAGGCTGTTTCGCGCGACTGATTCGTCATCGCGCTGCACGATGACGAACACCCAGCCTGCATACAACGCCTCAAGACCCTTCCCAGAACAATACTTTTTCTCTCTTTCAACGCCGCGCTATATACTCTGTATCTTTACCAACGTATCCGCGTGTAAAACCGCGCTAAGCGTCGGAACATTTTTCGCGAGCGCACGTTGGTACTCGATCGTTTTTCGTTTCATCAAAAATTTCTCGACAGTCACCGCCGCCCTGGCCAATGAAAGAGAGCCGCGGCGACTGCGGCGGCGGCGGCGGGCAACGTCGAAGGGAAGGAAAAGGCATGGTCGTCCCCTCGACCCTACGGCGACGTATTCCATGCGGTAGCTTTGGATCAATCACGATGAGGAGCGATCGATCATCCCTGACCCGTGGGCCGTGGCACTGTTAGGGAGATTTCGGTGCATATAAGTGTCAAATTTCGATGATCGATGGCCCGCAATAATTTTGTAGTGAACACAACGTCGCTGGGTAGAATATGGAATGGAAGAAAGAGCGATAGAGAGAAGAGAAAGAGAGAGAAGAGAAAGAGAGAGAAGAGAGAAGAGAATCGAAGAGAAAAAGATGTAACAATCAGTGGCAATGCGGATCAACTACCGAGAATCGATCTTTAAAGCAGCAAGTTTTTTCGCCGGAGCACGTCAGAACGGCCACCTGGCAGCTCTCATTCTTTGTCGATAAATCTGTGGCTCTTCGATAAGAGCTACAGTACGTGATACCTTATTTATTATAATCGTTTAACTCTTTGCAGAAGGAGATCATTTCATACTGAATTTAAGAGCATATTTACGAGTTATGGCAATGTTATGTCAATGTAATGTCGACATTATATCTATATAGTATCAGTATAATATCAATGTAATAATCAGTATAATATAAATATACTATCAATATAATATCACTATAATATTTATAATATGTAAATATAGTATCAGTATAATATCTATATACTATGTAATACTGATATTATTATTAATATGATACTGATACTATATTAATATCTAGATGACATCAATAAAGTATCAATACTATATCAGTATAATATTAATATACTATAAAATACTGATATTATATTGATGCTATATTAGTATCTAGATACTATCAATATAATATCTATATTAGTATCTAGATACTATCAATATAATATCTATATAATATAAATATAATATCTGTATAATATAAACATAATATCTATATACTAGATAATATCAATATAGTATCAGTATAATATTTATATACTATAAAATACTGATATTATATTGATGCTATATTGATATCTAGATACTATCAATATAATATCAGTATATCATCTATATACTATATAATATAAATATAATATCAATATAATATCTATATATAGTATCAATATAATATCTATATATAGTATCAATAGATAATATAGTATAATATAGTATCAGTGCAATATCAATATAACATCTATATACTATAAAATACTGATATAATATTGATGCTATATTAATATCTAGATACTATCAACATAATATCAGTATAATATCTATATAATATAAATATAACATAAATATAATATACATACAACCTTAACACAACAAGATATGAATTCTCAAACGACTATACCCTTCATATCACAAAATATCGCATTGCTATCAAAAATTACAATCTAAAAGCTACCCCTATATTATCATTGCTCCCTCCACGTGCCGAAAGTGTTATCAACAGATTCGACAAATAAACTCGAATCTGCTCGCGTGTCTCTGTTCTATATCCTAGTTCCGCGTTATTAAGTAGTTCGCTATACATTTGCAGAGGCTCTTCCGCGAATCGCAACAACGGAATTCAATAAGACCCGCACCACACCGAGTCCGCGAAACTTAAAACAACCGGCACGCGCTCGCGGATCGTTGCAACGCCGAGTAGTGTCTGGTTATATTCCGACAGCGCCATCTAAAATTCTAGGATCCGTGAATATATACTATACTATACTATGAGAAGGTACTTATCGAACGATAACGAGGAAACTTCGATAAAACAGGATCAAGGCCCCGCGCGATTTCCTGGCCGCCGCTAAACCTTGACTAATACGCGCGGCAACCGGAAGCCGATCATACACCTAACCTCTTCGCGCGCGTATTTAATCCTCACGCGTGTCGTTAATGATTGTTTACAGATTAGCGAGCTCTGTACGGCCACGCTGATAAATACTAAGCGTCACGGCGAAATATACTAAGCATTTATGTTTGTGCCGGATGTGTGTTAGGCTGACGGTCATTGTCGGGGCGTTACTGGTAATAGCGACGAATCGTGACGTCATATGTGTGGACTGTATTAAACGGAGGACCGGAATATAGCGGCGAAGAAGCTTGTACGCGACTTTAAATGTTTCTTGCAAATTTCTGCGGGATTATTGTGAAAACATGGCGAAGGGTGTTTAGAGAATGGTGAATATAGTTTTTAGCAAAAGGATAAATTTCAAGAGCAGAAAAATAAATTTTCAGAGCGAAAGGGTAAATTTTAAAAGCAAAAGAATGAGTTTTAAGGGCGAAAAGATACATTTTTAGAGCACAAAGGGTAAATTTAATTTTAAATAGATACTAAACAGTTGAGTCGATTACCGTGCTCTGGCTCTCTCTACCGTCACAATAAACATTATTACGTTAAGATTATCGTCGACTCGTATCTCCAAAGACACCGTCGAATTGTCGCGTTAACAGCATCTCTCGAATCACGATTATTAATCGAGGCTTTCCGCTCGTTTATTTTCTTTTCGACAACCCGCGGCGATCCATCGAAGTGGACGCACCGCGCGCGAGCTGATTCCGTAAATGAAGTTACGAGCACGGACGAGGAAAATTTAATTGCGCCGAGAGAGAAAAGGTATATCCCCGGTCTCGCTGTGTTCGCGAACGATATATACGTACCGGGCGCGCGCGTCCTGCGGAAATCGAACTGATTTTTAACACCGTCGCGGTTATGGTATTCTTCGACGAGCCGAGATCCCGTTCGAACGTGTGCGCTAATGAATACGCTGCGCGCGGTGGATCGGCATCCTCCGGCTGATAGGATGAAGAGGAGAGGAGAGGGGGAAAGAGAAGGAGGGGAGAGAGGAGAGGAGAGGAAATCACGGTGTCCGATAACCTGGTTATGCGGTCGTAATTAACTCGCCTTAATTATAAATGCGATCTCATTCAACCAGCTCGGACCACGCGAGCGCGCGCGCGCGCGCATCGCGGAGGTATGTTTTTACCCCGGCCACGGTGAACCAAGGAATCAAGAGGAGAGGAAGCTTCTTTGTATAATCCGCGGGGAAACGTTCGTTTCCAACGTGTGTGCCCACGAAATGAATCCAATTTCATGGAATTGACATTTCATTCTGTCATTTATTATTCATGCGACGCTACCCACACGGCCGCCGGGAGAAACTGTTGACACACATATAAAACGGTAACGAGCGCGGGAATTGTTATTCGGTTCGCCTCTGTTTCGCCTCTTCTTTTTTTTTCTTCATTTTCTTTCGTTATTTTTAGACGGAATTATTAAAATCGAGCGGACAAACGGCCCCCCTTCGCCCCTCAGGCAAACAGAATCGAACGGATGTATCTCCGACGCTCGTAAAACACGAATAAATCGCTTGAAATATATGTGCCTATAATTATGAAAGTGGTCTGAGTCAAAATTAAAAAAAAATGAGTTTATCAGTTATTTTACACCACATTATTGTAAACTAAATTTATTCAATGTAATTTTTACGATATCGTCAGAAATGAACCAGTAGATGGTGGTTGTAATTTCAACATTATATGAAATTCATTCAGTGTTAGTTATGAAAGTGGTCTAAGTCAAAAATTGATGGAAATTATATAAACATAACTTGGTCCTTTCTACCGAATGACCGTGGTTTTGGGTTGATAGAAATGAAAATAAAAAAAGCAAATTACTTACACAACCGTGAGCACTATTATGAACTGATAGAAAAGTGTAGAAGAAGAAATACATTTTCGATAAAACGAATGTCGCAGACGAATTTTATTTCAACGAAATCACTGGAGGAGTCAACAACGAGAAGAGGAAAAAATACCGCGGGCAAATCTGTCTCTTGGCTGCGAATACAATGGATGAGATTCGTGAAAAATGAATCGTATAAAATGTTCTATAAAACTTCGTTAGATGCTCCTAAATTCCAAGTTTTGGATCTATCACCTAAAAGAGGAAGATCAAAAATATACGAAAATATTCAATTACTTCCATTATACAACACCACCAGACCAGTGACGGAAGAAAAACATAAAGATCTTATGCGTTTACTACCATACATCCCTCCAGTTTTTCAGGAACATTTTAAAAATCTTAAAAACTCGAAATTATGATAAAAATGGATTACTTTTTAAAAATGATTAATAAATGTTTATGAATTATTTCGTTAAAGTTGTGACACCACTTTCAAAATAAACGGCTCAAATAAAAAGCACAATTTTTTATTACTTTAAGTCAATTATAGGACAATTCAGTTAATTTTGAAAATGGTCTAAGTCAATTCAAGCATTAAAAACAACATTTTCGTATGAAATTCGCACAAAATTTCATATTCATAATAAATTTCCGTTATTCAAGACTAATAAAATTCTAAATAAAAAGATCGCATAATGTAAAAATATATTTTAATTTATGCAAATGCGATTCATTAAATATGTCGAAACAAGAAATATATGACTTAGACCACTTTCATAATTATGGGCACATATAATGCATCGGTCGAGGAAACGCGATTGCGTTTAATGTTGCCCGGTTTTTAAAGGCTGTTTTAAAGACTGTCTTTAATCGCTTAACCGCGACGCGCCGTTACGGCGGCTTTCGCGGATGCTTCGCGCTTTGCTCAATTCTTCGTGTTCGTATTGTTATTTATTATATTATTTGTATCATTAGTTGTTAACGTTACAGTAAACTACCCCTTTTAACATACAAAAAAAAACTAGAATCATTTAGTATAATTTTGAAGACGTTATGTTATAGTTATATACATTTAAACAAAAGACAGAAATAATTACTTATTTCCCTACAAAAATACATTTCATCCCTTATACAGTAGACTACCCGCTTTGACATAAAAGGGGAACTCGAGTCAATTAGTATAATTTTAAAGACATTATGTCAAGGTTATGTGCATTTAAATAAAGGACAGAAATAATTACTTATTCCCATAAAAATAAATTTCACCCCTCATACAATAAACTGCCCCCTTTTAACATAGAAAGAACTCGAGTCATTTAGTATAATTTTGAAGATGCTATATCAAGATTGTATACATTTAAACAAAAGACAAAAATCATTACTTATTCCCGTAAAAATACATTTCATCCCTCATGCAGTAAACTACCCCCCCCCCCCCCCCCGACACAAAAAGAACTCGAGTCTAATATAATCGATTTAAAATAATTTTGAAGCCATTATTGCGATATTAACAAGTGTCCAATTATTTTTGCCAGGTACACTACACATTTAGTACACTATTATAAAAGTAAAAAATACTCTCTGATATCCAAACTTCCCTAGTAAGCATAAAATTCGCGTTAAATCGAGGAAAGTCGTCAATTAATCAGCGTATCGATCAGAGAGAGAGAGAGAGAGAGAGAGAGAGAGAGAGAGAGAGAGAGAGAGAGGGAGAGAGAGAGAGCTTTCAGAGGCAGCTTTCTTGTCAATCATTAATCAGCGGGTCAGCGGATCGAGATAACAGACGGCAAAGAACCCGCCGCGCGGTGTGTTCTGATATTCCTGGTATCCGGCGGGCATGGATCATTTAAATAAACGCGGCCGGCACCAACTTTCGTAATGATATCTAATTTAATGTACGCGTCGCGACACTGAACGATCGGTTCTCATCAGTTTACGCGTCGCGAACTTTTCCCGATGCACGAAGCGGGCCGTATTAACCGGCCATTTCTCTGTGTCTCTGTGTATGCGTGCGTGGACGCCTTTTCAGTGGCAACCAGCGCGAACTCGTCACGAAACACGGAAATGACCGTACGCGGAAATTCCGCGCGCGTTTCCGCCGTACACGCGCCGCCGCCGACGATCTGGGAAAAAAATTCAATTACGCGGCGATCGATCGCTGACAACGCCGTGACCTCCCCGTGTGGTCGTCGAAGAAAGAATCAGCTAATATGTTAATACTGTTTTCAAGAAATTAATACAATTTTGAAGATGGCAATATTATTCTAAAGATATTGAGACAATTCTGATAATATTCTGAAAACATTGATACAATTCTGATAATATTCTGAACGTATTGATACGATTCTGAAGATATTGATACTATTCTGAAGATGGTAATATTAATCTGAATGTGTTAATACTGTTTTCAAGAAATTAATACAATTTTGAAGATGGCAATATTATTCTGAAGATATTGATACAATTCCGATAATATTCTGAACACATTGATACAATTCTGATAATATTCTGAACGTGTTGATACGATTCTGAAGACATTGATACTATTCTGAAGATGGTAATATTAATCTGAATATATTAATACTATTTTCAACAAATTAATACAATTTTGAAGATGGCAATATTATTCTGAAGATATTGATACAGTTCTGATAATATTCTGAACACATTGATACTATTCTGAAGATATTAATAAAATTCTGAATATATTGATACTATTCAGAAGATATTAAAACAATTCTGAAAATATTAATACAGTTCTGAAGATATTGATAGAATTCTGAAGATATCAATATTATTCTGAAGATATTAATGCAATTCTGAAGATGGTAATATTATTCTGAAGATACTAATACAATTCTAAATATATTGATACTATTCTGATAATACTGATACCATTCTGAATATATTGATACAATTCTAAATATATTGATATTATTCTGAATATATTGATACAATTCTGAATATATTGATATTATTCTGAATATATTGATACTATTCTGAAGATATTGTTACGAGCCGAGGGCTAAAGGCAGTTGTGCGTGACCGAGGTTTCGTTTAATGGTAGAATATGGTATAAGGATTAAACAATTGCGGACGAGCCGACGTCTGTTTCACCGCCGGGACCCACAATGATAGGAGAGTGTGGACGAGCCGATGTCTGTTTCACCACCGGGACCCACAGGAAGGTAACTCGTAGATGAGCCGACGTCTGTTTCACCGTCGGGGCCTACGAGCCGGAACAAGGATTAAGGAATAAAGAATATTTAGCCTCGTAACTCTTTAAGTTGATGTACCTCGAGCGGCCAAGGTACACCGTGGTGGATAAGATACTAGCTACTGGACGAAATGGAATTTGGATTGAAATGAATTTAACTCTAGGTTAAATATAAAAATGACAAAGTATATTACAGAAAGAAAGCTGTTACAATTGTAGATGTGTAATCGCGGTACCTAAGTCCCGTGCTCTCGGTTTTGACGCACTGAGAAATGCGGGGGTTCGTACAGTCTGACAGTTTTAACGAGAACGATACGTAGTCTATAGCCTGCCGACTTTGGTTGCGTACTGCCCCCTGAGGGATGAAAACGGGGCCCTTTTATACCCCGATATTCGGTGGAAATCTGCGGGTAGGAATGCGTCTACGGTTTTTTGTGAAGTTTTTGATGCGTGGGAAACTGCGACGCTCGGCGCCTTCTGTTTATTGAAGACGCGCGGCGCCTTCTGTTTATCTAAAACGCGGCGGACGCGCCTAATGAGTTGCTGTAGGGGAGATTAGAATTTTTCTGGGAATGGGATATTTGAAAAATACACGGTGCGACCGGGTTCGTACGTAACAATATTGATACAATTGCCACTGTTACAGTATTATGTTCAATCTTCTTAATTCGCTGATAACGCCGTAACCTCCGCGTATGGTCGTCGAAGAAACAGTCAGCTGATATTTTTCACGGGGCTCGTACGTCATAGGGTAACCAGGCATATTGATTTTAGAAATGTTAATAATCCAGGTTTCGTAATTATTATGTCTGTTTTAGGTTGCGGAACGATTTTTGGTGAAATTGATTTCTTAAATTTTTAAAAAGTGTAGGTGGTAATGGTGGAGATAAATAAATAATTGGAGGGTGTAGAATGTTGAATAATTAATAAAGGTATTGTTGAGGAAGGAACTAAGTTGATAATTATTAAGTAATAATATATATTTACATAACATTATTTATAATTATTGTGTTGTCAATATTAAAGAAAATAATAGAATACTTGACGACAATTACAAGAAATATTAACCTAAATATTAAATAGCAATTCTACAATCAAAGGAACATCTACAAAGCGTTCAGAAACGACTCAACCCTTTTCACACATTTTTCCCTATACAATGCACTTTCAATGCACTTTGTAATTAAATAATCTAACTCGCCCTATAATTTCAAGCAACACAGTTCTAATTTCGTGCGTATCGCGCGCGCGCTTAAGTGGCTCGGACACGTTCCCAGGAGCAAACATTCACACCGGCGACAAGTGTCAACTCTCCGCGAGACCTGCAATGATCGTCTTAACTGAGAGAATCGATTACGAGACGGCGGTGTAATTGATGGGATGCTTTAGTGCATTAATACATATGTATATATATGTATATGTATATGTATATATACCATATATGCATATACATTATACGGCGCGGCTCGCATAACGTCCCTAATAAGCGGTGGCACAATTTTCGTTTGAAGCGGAGTACGCTGCGACAGAGAAGGGTTTTTAATCGACGCCGGTTTTTCTTTGTGGCAATTTTCATATATTTATGACACGCGTTAATATAAATATTAATACAATATTATATAATAATATTAACACATTAAAGGCGGGAGTCGTAGTACTACGATTTATCTCGACTGTAGCTTAAAGGTGAGAGTCGTAGTACTACGATTTATCTCGACTGTAGCTTAAAGGTGGGAGTCGTAGTAATACGATTTATCCCGACTGTAGCTTAAAGGCGGGAGTCGTATTAGTACGATTTGCAACCTCATTGCGCAATCCATGCGCACTTTACATTTGTATTTAGTATGTTTTGTGGTTTGAAGCGTTACCTAGCATACTTTCGTCAAGATCCCCCGCCTTTAATGTGTTAATATGAAGCACATATTAATATATATTTTATAGAACACAGTTGACACATTTCCCATCGCTTTTAGAAAAGTTCAGCGATTTTTAGGTAGGACGGATTTGTTATGTAATAAAGGACAATATTGTGCGAATTATTTTATTTCGATTTTGTTTTTTCAATAGTGAAATTGTGTTCAATGGAAAGAAGGAATTTACTATATATATTTAATAATTGATCTTCAATAATTGACTTTTAATAAGTGACTTTCAGCAAGCGATTTTTAATAAGGGACTTTTAATAACTAACCTTCACTAAGTAAATACAATAAGTACTCTATAAATCTAAAGAACTAATAAAGGAAATTCTAAAAGGATTTATAAAACACTGTATTATTTTTATACAGATATTCTAATATGAATACATTTGTATGACAATATTCCTTTAAAAATAAATTATATATATTCATTTCTTTTAATATGTGTCAAAATGGCGCGTGCCATATATATGAGAAATTTTTGTAAACGTATTGTTAAATAGCACTGTCATATTATTATTATAAATTAGGAAAGAGGTTCCGTACTAGGTTTATGATAAATCGAATTTTTTCTTTCGATTCTTATATTTTATATTAATATATCAAGATCAGTATGTCAATGTCAATATGTCAAGATCAATGCGTCAATGTTAACATATCAATATATTAAAATCGCTATATCTATATCAATATATAAGAAATCTCCGTAAACCTAATCAATTAATATCAAGATATCAAGATCAAAATATCAAAATAAATATATCAACCTCAAAGAAACCTCCGCAAACCTAGCCTTAACGACACAGGCAATTCTCATCCTAAATCGCTCCCATAAAATTCAGGAACTCGAACCGCGACAGAATTTTGCGAAACGAGGCTCGAAGTGAATCATTCGTTCCCAAGTGAATCACCATGGCGGTTTTAAGGAACGCCGCGGAAGAGAGCCAGCTTTGAAAATTAGAAGCGCGGGGGCGCGCGAATTAAGACGATCTTTTCCGAAATTAATTAAATTCCTTCGTCTCGCGAACGCTTAGTCAGTCGCCAGACAAGCAGACGTAGTCTCTGCAACCTCAAGGAACTCCGGCGGCTTGGCAAACGCGCCTCTCTCTCTCTCTCAAGGAATCCTTAACCCCTTGCCGTAACGAGTGCGACTCGTGATAGAAATTACTAATAATAAATAATTAAGTATGGATCTTCTGTTCTTTGAAATTGGAATCAAATTCTAATCTTTTATTATTGATATTTCTGCCCACAATTATGAAAGTGGTCTAAGTCATATATTTCTTGTTTCGAGATATTTAGTGAATCGCATTTGCATAAATTAAAATATATTTTTACATTATGCGATCTTTTTATTTAGAATTTCATTAGTCTTGAATAATGGAAATTTATTATGAATATGAAATTTTGTGCGAATTTCATACGAAAATGTTGCTTTTAAAGTTCTTATTCTGTTCTTTAACCCTTTGCACTCGGAGCCATTTTAACCGTAAATTCGAAATAATTTTTCTGGTTCGTGGTACTTCCATTCTATTTAACAAAATCAATTTTCTTGCATAGAAAATTGATTCCTGTGACTTTTGCCAACAGTTTTTTACTACTTGACAATTTTTTCAATCTAAACCTTATTGTTGCAAACATTATTTCGGAATGAAATGGAATAATTTTTGTGGTGCCTTAGTGTCGCCACTCGAGTGCAAAGGGTTAAAATTGGAATAAAATTCCAATAATAAATATTAATGCCCTGTCCCTTCTAAGGAATTGTGCCAATTGAAAAATTCCTAATCGCGGCGACTGTGAAGAAAATGTGAAACAATGCGCTAACTGGGAGAATGTTAAATTAGGGCCTGTGTAAATAATTAATGCGCTAACTGGGGGAGGCATTAACGCGTAATTGCCGCGACTAATACGACGCGAGGTGCGCGTCCGGGAAAAGTACTGTCACCTCTCTCCCTCTCTCTCTCTTTCTCTCTCTTTGTCGGCCACCTCGCCGTGAACACAGTTCTGTAAGAACGTGTACACCTGTCGGGGGACAGTTTATGAATTCCGTCGGTGTTTGCCGGCGTCACGGGCTCCTTCCACCGTCTTTCTTACGAAAGAACTCTTCGCCGCTAAATATTAAGTCAATATTTGCAGTTTTCCTGCGACCGCGGTAACAGACTCGAAGAAAACGTGCCCAACAAGCTGGCGACGACGGGAAACCCTCCTTGCGATTTAATAATCTTGATCTCCCGCGGTCGAAAATGTACAGTCGGTCGCAGGAATATTCTGTAAGATGATCTTGATTTCGAGGCGTTGGATTTGGAACGAATTGCTAGTGTAAACAATTGGGAGAAAGTTTGTTAAATTGCTACAAGTTTGTTGGACAATTTCATCCATTGAAAGTAGATTGTCTTTTGTTTACGGTAATATTGTTTGGGGAGAATTTGATATATTTTATGTCGTAGAAATGGTAGAAAATATATTGGTTTATGTTAAAATATGCAGTGATTTTTGGAGTGATTATGCAATATTTTCTTTTATATTTTATGCGCTCTTGTTTGCTGTGGTACCGTGGTTTAATATTCTCGAGACAGTAACAAATAACAATTGTAATAATTAATCTACTCGATGGCTTACCTAAAACAATTCCATTGTTTCAATCCCTCAAACATTCTTCTCTTCTTTCCGATCGCCTTCATCAACATTTCGGCATAGTAATTCGATCGCAGAACTCTCAGCGCCGCTCGCCGGCTGTTTCGCCACAGCGATTCGTGAAATAATAATCGCGCGACAAAATGTTTTTTTCCTCGTCGCGGGCCGCACCGAAACCGCGCGCGGCGGCGGCGGCCGGCATCCCCGTTAATCATACTTGAAAACGTGGAGTGGTACTCGCGGCTGAATTTGCCGGCGAACTAAGCCACCGTGGTACTTTTAATTAAAGAAAAGTTGACTTTCTTAAAGCGCGGAGCGCCGGCGCCCCGGCGAAATACCGGCCGATTTATTAACACGCGGCCCCCCTGCCGAAAAAAAAAGGAATTTAAAATACATATAATCTCGCGCCTTCCCGCCGTCGGTGAAGTCAAACGCCGCCGTCCGGTCGCGGATTAAAAAAAAAAAAGAAAAAAATAAGGGAGAGAAGGGGCTGCAAGAAATTAATTAAAACTGCTTAACCTTAGGAATGGAAATAAATTAAACACGCGCCGTTGCACGCAGGAAACGAAGTTCCTCTTCAAAAAAATATAACGGAGAAATTTTAATGAAAGAAAACTTGCCGGTTAAATACTTCCATAACTTCGGCGCGCGCGCGCGGGTAAAAAGGTGTATGAAAAATCTGACGGAAATGTTCCACAGTGATCGCGCGCGGGGTATTATAGAAATAAACGAATTAATTGCGCTTGCTCAGAGGAACGCCGGCGGATTTAATAAATCGCGATACGGTGTACCTTCAATTCGGAACAGTGTAATGTAGAACAGAAGCATGCTGTGATAGTATAATTGGGAAGGTATTAATACTATTTTGAAGATATTAGTACAATTTTCAGGATAGTAATATTGTTCTGATGATATTGATACTATTCTGACGATATTAATACAATTACGAATATATTGATACTATTCTAAAGATGTTAATACTATTCTAAAAATATTGATACAATTCTGATAATAATCTGAACACATTGATACAATTCTGATAATATTCTGAACGTATGAATAGGATTCTGAAGATATTGATACTATTCTGAAGATGGTAATATTAATCTGAATATATTAATACTGTTTTCAAGAAATTAATACAATTTTGAAGATGGCAATATTATTCTGGAGATATTGATACAATTCTGATAATATTCTGAACACATTGATAATATTCTGAAGATATTAATAAAATTCTGAATATATCGATACTTTTCAGAAGATATTAAAACAATTCTGAAAATATTAATACAGTTCTGAAGATATTGATAGAATTCTGAAGATATCAATATTATTCTGAAGACATTAATGCAATTCTGAAGATGGTAATATTATTCTGAAGATACTAATACAATTCTAAATATATTGAGACTATTCTGAACAACATTGATACTATTCTGATAATATTCTGAACATATTGATACCATTCTGAATATATTGATACAATTCTGAACATATGGATATTATTCTGAATATATTGATACTATTCTGAAGATATTGATACAATTGCTACTGTTACAGTATTATGTTCAATCTTCTTAATTCATTTAACCTATTTAACTATAATAAAATGGCGAACGAAGTCGTCTATTTCATAGGTTAAAAACCACCCCTCGCTGCGCAGTTCGCGAGATCCGACAATATTTACCCACGCAGGCACCGTATTACACGGCGCCTGCCATCACGCTGCCGATAGGGTGAACGCCTAAACGAGTCGATGCCTAAGCAGAACGTGAAACCGTGATCCGGTTTACCCACTCGAGAGAGGCCCCGCCGGTCGAGAGTCCGGTGGCTGCGTATAGAATAACTAGAAATCCGGATCGAAAACCCCCGGCGAATTACATCGGCGGCTCCGCGCGGCGGCGGCGTCGGCGGCGGAATGAATGGCGCACAATCGAGGCCGCTTTTGTCGCGTGAATCACCCTTCGAAAATTCAATCAGTAACATTTAACGGTGCCGGGAGGCTCGCGTCTATTTCCCCCCGCGTTGTCAGCCACCGACAAAAGGAGACGCTGCAACCGGTAGAAGAGGGCGGAACGGAGAGAGAGAGAGATAGAGAGAGAAGGGTTGAGATCAGCCGGGCGGGGGATGGTGCTCGTGGGATCGGCGAGGGACGGGGACAAGACTCGAGTATCCCCCGCGAGTGCAGTAAAATCGTGTTCCAGGCGATGGTGGAAGTGCACTTGAACCGGCCGTGAGCACAAAGGCCTTGCATCGGGGGTCCGGCTGCTACCACCACCACCACCCCTGTACTTGCTCCGGGAGAGAGCCACGGGTTTCGTCGCTTACTCTCGCCGTTATTTGCTCTTTCGATTCATTTCCAATGTCTACCCAATTTCCACGTAGTATTGGGCCGGCCGATCCGACGCCGAAGGAGAGAGACGGGGAGAGGGAGAGATATATAAGTACATAGATACAGGGAGAGAGAGAGAAAGAGGGAGAGAGTGAGAGAGAAAGAAAGTGAGAGTGAGAGAGTTATAGGTAGAAAGATAGATATAGAGGGAAGGAGAGTGTCAAGGGTTGCACTCTATTCTGAAGATGTTAATACTATTCTGCAGATATTGACATTATTCTGAAGATATTGATACAATTCTGATAATATTCTGAACATATTGATACAATTGTGATAATATTGATGCAATTCTGATAATATTCTGAATGTATTGACATTATTCTGAATATATTGATACTATTCTGAAGATATTAATACAATTCTGAAAGTATTAATACAGTTCCTAAAATATTGATACAATTCTGATAATATTCTGAACACATTGATACTATTCAGAATATATTGATACTATTCCGAAAGTGCTAATATTATTCTGAACATATTGATGGAATTCTGATAATATTCTGAACATATTGATAATATTCTGAAGATATTGATACTATTCTCAAGATATTGATACTATTCTAAAGATATTGACATTATTCTGAATGTATTGATAATATTCTGAAGATAGATAGATATATAGAGAGAAAGAGAGAGAGAGAGAGAGAGAGAGTGAGAGGAAGAGAGAGAGTGGTGGGTGTTCGGAGGACGAAACGAAGAGGGTGATTTTGTTTGACGGGGTGAAAAGCGGGCACTCTCGCGCGCGCGTGGATCCTATTCGAGGCGGTGGTGCCTCGCGACTAGACTGCCTCGCCGGGGGGATGGTGGTTGAAAGGCGCGGCAAAACGACGACGGGTATGAAACACGCCGAGCGAAACGTCGAATAGAACCTCTCTCTCTCTCTTTCTCTCTCTCCCCGCATATAGCTGGCCGCGCATTCAGCCGACGAAATTCCAATAAATACTCATTTGTCCGGGGACATTCGATTTTCTACGAACGCGCCGGAAGAGTTCGCCCCAGCGCGAAGATCCGGGCCCGCCATTTTCCGTTATCCATTTCGCGATCGCCGATGATGAATGCCGCGCCGCGCGCTTCGTTTATTCACCCCGTTCCGTTTCCATCGGTTCATTTTTTTCTCTCTCCCTCCCTCTCTCTCTCTCTATCTCTCGGCGCGCTTTGTTCGTTGAACCTGTTTTTTCAGAGGGATCCGCCGACCGGGACGACCCCGCGGCTGTTCGAATCGCCACCTGGCCGAATCGACGGATCCACCTGCAGGGGGTTCTCGATTTAATATGATTTCGTGGTCGAACGGCCGGAGGAGGCGAACGATGCGCTCCTTTCGACGCGCAGAGGTTCGCGCGGATCGGAATAAAGGCTAGGGATCGTTTGGAGAGGTTGTTTCTTTGTTCAAAGGGCATCGGTGATTTTTAACCCTTTACGTTGTGGTAACGAGGCGGTGTCGTGATACAGAGTATTCAGTTATTTTTAATCGAAGTTGCTCAAAATGCTATTTAATTCATCTGAAATCCAGATACAGTTTCATTCTTCTAAAATTGAAATGCTATTTAATTAATTCTAAAATCAAGATACAATTTAATTCTTCTAAAATGAAAATACTATTATTAATTCTTCTAAAGTTAAAATACTATTTAATTAATCATAAAATCAAGATACAGTTTAATTCTTCTAAAATTAAAATACTATTTTCAATTCTTCTAAAATCAAGATACAATTTAGTACTTCTAAAATTAAAATACAGTTTAATTCTTCTAAAATTAAAATACTATTTTTAATTCTTCTAGAATCAAGATACAATTTAATTCATCTAAAATTGAACTACAATTTAATTGTAGAAATTAAATATTGACGACATCGACGGGTCTTGAATATTTTATTATATCGTGAAAATATCGATACAACATTTTTATATAACACTTCGATGTCACTTTATAACGATACCCTGACATTGTAATATTATATCGTTATATTAGTATACTATTATATCACTGTATGATTATATTATTATACTATTAAGCTATTATATCATTATACAATCATTAATTATATTTATTACATACAGTAACGTCGCCATCTCGTTACCAATTTAATTTACTTCATCCTATAACTAAAAAATACAACAAACATTAACTGAACCTATACTAATTTTGCTATAAAAAAACCAATTTATTTAACATCAACAGAACCACTATTAACAACGACGGAACAATTATGATCCTAATAAAAAAGGTATCACTGAAATAAACAAATTTATCATATTTGATATATATATATATATATATATATATATATATATAAATTTAACAAATATAATCATATATAACTATAAATAAAATTTCGTTCTTAAACCAAGCTACAGTCAATTCCCTTCGGATCTGCAAACAATTTGTAACACGCCAATCGCCTCGACTAAGAAACGGAGCCTTGTTTCACAGCACTTTACGCCAGGAACGTCGTTTTTCCTTTAGCGAAAGCCTGATTAGTTATCGGACGGTGTAGCTCTCCATTGAAGCTGACTGGCAGCGCGGCAATAACTTAAGATCCCTCGAAATACTCGAGAAACTATTTTGCACCCCGGCCTCGAACAATAAACCATGAATATATCAGTTGCTCCCGTTCCCGTGTAAACTCGCGGCCGAAAGCTATAGCGCGCGCGCTTCGCCAGCGAGATGCTTTTAATTAATTGATATCGCGAGCTTCCGATTAAACAAGGAACGCCGTAAGAAAGACTTTGTCACCTCGTGGATGTTGGTTATTATATATAGTTTGTTGTACATAGCGCGAAATGAATCTTCGAAATGAATCAATGTTATTTAATTGTAATTTAATAATTTTCTAGCGAAGAGAAATAGTTCAGAAAAATAGGTTGCAAAATTCTTCTTCAATTTTAGACAACTTTGCAGCTAAATATTAATTCTGTTTCTTTACTGAGAAATTATTACAGTTGAAAATTATTTAATCGTTGTTATTGTGAAGATAAAGGCACTGTAAAGGGTTAAATGACAGACTAATCAGGATGATCTAAAAATGTTTAACAATACTAAAATGGCAGATAATTGGGGACGTTTTAAGCAAATTTTTCCTTTGCAAAAATATCCTCCGATGCATTAATTTATTAACGAAAAAAACACTGACCAGTGAGAGAAAAGCTGCAGCTGTAAAAGCAGTCAAAGCCCAGTTTCGCTCATTGGCTCGCCCGACTCGCGTCACCATTGCTCTCTCCTCATTGGCCAACGATTTTCATTAATAACTCATTAAAAACGACTCGCAGAAAATTTTCATAAAAGAAATATTTGCTGCAAATAACCTCAGTTATCTCCCACTTCCAAATTGTTAAACATTCTCGAGCACGTTACACCTTAAAAAATACGATTTAAAAAACGATAAACCTCTTGGCCGACTATAGTTAGCTACGAATATAACTTGAACTTTTCGCCGTAATTCAATTGGCCTACATGAACAAGTCGCTCATTGGATAAACCCGATTACCATCCTACTGTTTGATGCAGTCTGTTATTGTCGCGGCGAATCAGCCGGTTGTCAAATTACCTGACAGTATTACATATCATAGCGATTCTAATTATAGCAATGGCACTATCGAACGTTGGAACAATGATCTCAGTACCAACGCAATAATGTTAACATTATTATGTCTTTGGAGATATTGCAAATTTGTCTTTTTTGGTTATTGTCGTCGCTCTAATGAGGAGTAAAATGGTAGCGTTATTTAACATCTACACGGTCCATTTTGCAAATGGACCGTGTTTTGCTTATATTAACAAACAAATGCGGGCAAGGTATAGGTGTATAAATTTGATAATTATTCTACTGAATAGTAAATTGTTTGGCGAAATTAATAAGTAAATAATTTCGTTACAATTTCATAGAACAATGGATCGATGTTAATAAATGTTAATTTGTCGAGTAATCATTGCTCGCTTTATTGTTATATTATATCTGTAATTGCTGGTTTTATTGCGTCGATGATGGTTCATTTGCGACGTCATTATTGCAGCGAATAGATCGTAATTGGTGCAAATTGTATTGTATCTTAATTCATGGAATATCTGGTTAATTAATAAACATAATAATTTTCATTTATGATAAGAGGAATAGAAGGAAATAATTTCTAGGAAATATGTTCACATTTGGAATTTATAAAATAATGCAAGAATTAAAATGAGAAATTAATTGAGATGATTAATGAACTGGAAAAAGGAGAGAATAATTAATGAACTAATAATATGGGCCAGAAATAATGTGCTAGTAATTAGAAGACCGTGCTATGCTTTTATTGTTCGTAATATAAAATTGCAGATGAATTTTTATGAATTTAGATGAACTTTTTCAGAGAAAATGTAACATAATCTCTGTTAAATTATACAATAATTTATTTCTTCCTCTTATTAAGTCGTCAAATTATTCCACCCTCTTTTCACTTCATCGATTATATCACGCATTTTAAATGAAACCGTACTTCATAAAACTGTTTTAAAAATTTCCTACCTTCTTGCACAGAATAAATATTATAATATAACCTCGCACAAAATTTTATGGCAAATAACATATAAAATACATTTAATTAATGATTTAAAATAAAATACCTTGTAATTCAAAATAAATTTTATAGCCTAAAATAAAATACCTTGTAATTCAAAATAAATTTTATAACCTAAAATAAAATACATTGTAATTCCAAATAAAATACCTTATAATTCAAAATAAAATGCCTCATAATTTAAAATAAAATATCTGAAAACTTGAAGCAAGTATCTCATAATTTAAACAAAATATTTCACATTAAAATCAATGTCGGACATATTCGTCCGCGCGATGAAAATTCATCATTTTGCGAACAATGACCAACAGCCCAATAACAAAAAATTCGTCATTTATATATTACAGAAATGAATTGATTCTTTTAATTCCAAATATATTAAATATTTTACCAAACACATAGTTTTAACCAAAGATGGTGTCATTAAAACCACTCCAGAAAAATATATAATTTTTAACAGGTAACATTCTAGTTATATAGATATTTCTACGCGTTACGAAATTCGTTTTTATAGTGTCAAAAAATTGATTTTTATAGCGCCAAGAAATTGACTTCTATAGCGTCAAAAAATTGATTTTTATAGCGTTGAGAAAATCATTTTTATAGCGTTAAGAAATTCATTTCTATAGCGTCAAAAAATTGATTTCTGTAGCGTCAAAAAATTGATTTTT
>NC_135772.1:2458870-2460687 GCF_028453695.1 Augochlora pura
TCTTTAAACTAAGAAACGATCTTTCTTTTCTTTAAACTAAGAAACGACCTTTCTTTTCTTTAAGATAAAAGGGCTAATTAAAAGGTTTGGAATATAATGTTGCACACTGTAGAATATTTTTTACTGCTGGAAATAATGTAACAAAAAGACGAAATATTGTTCTACATTATACGATAAAAAGATATTAAATAATCCTTACAAGCGACGCTTCCTATACTTAAAACATTGTCAATCTTTCAAATTTCATAACTCTGTTAAAAAAAATTGTACAATAATGAAAATTAGCTTGTTTTAAAGAGCAAAGTCTCCTCTTTAATTTGTAGTAATTGTTTATTAATTTGTCTGGTCGGGGGAGGTGAGAAATTATCGGAAAGCCAGGAGAACCAAATCACATGATGGAACTGTTAAAATTACAATTTAAATAGCCAGGGATAAAATAGGGAAAATTCAATGAATTGCAACTTTGTTAATAAAAATCGTAGAACAATGCGGCTTAGCGTGTTTTAAAGAGCAAAGTCTCCTCTTTAATATGCACTAATTGGTTGTTGCTATAGCACTTTGAGAGAGACCAGAAATTATCGAAAAGCCAGAAGACCCAAATCACGTGATGGAACTGTTAAAATTACAATTTAAATAGCCAGTGATAAAATCGAGAAAATTCAACGCATTGCAACTTTGTTTAAAAAAATCGTAGAACAACGCGGCTTAGCTTGTTTCAAAGAGCGAAGTGTCTACTTTAATGCGTACTAATTGATTTTTACTATAGAAATTTGTCGAAGATTATGCATCATGGAAGAAGCTATGCATTCTATACCTAAAACATTGTTAATCTTCGAAATATCATAACTCGGTTAAAAAATATCGTACAATAATAAAAATTAGCGTGTTTTAAAGAGCAAAGTCTGCTCTTTAATTTGTACTAATTGTTTTCGAATTTGTCTGGTCGGGGGAGGTGAGAAATTATCGAAAAGCCAGGAGATCCTTCCAGCCTCATGGACTCCTCTAAAATTATAATTTAAATAGTCAAATTGAACAAGTTCAACAAACTGTAACTTTGTTGCAAAAAATCGTAGAACAATGCGGCTTAGCTTGTTTCAAAGAGCAAAGTCTCTACTTTAATCTCTATCAATTGATTTTTGCTATAGAAATTTGTCGGCGATTATACATCATGGTAGAAGCGATGCTTCCTATACTTAAAACATTGTCAGGTTAATTTCTATAATTGTCTTTAAAATTTCATAACTCTGTTAAAAAGAAGTCAACGATAATAAAAATTGGCGTGTTTTAAAGAGCAAAGTCTGCTCTTTAATTTCTACTAATCTTCAGAAGCCAGGGGATTCGAGATCGCGTTTCATTGCTCCGTAAAACGTAATACGCGTAGGAGTTTGTTTCTTTCCGTTTCTTCTTCTTCTTGTTCTTCTTTCGTCTTCTATCTGCTGACCTGGATCGGGTTCTCTCTTGTCCGGGGGATACTTTCAAAGAGCGTTCCGGCTCATCGTTATTACAATATTACCACAATAGACGGGGGAAGATTAAACGAGCATACTGATGTCCGCGAAGTTTTCCCGTCAAAGGGAACTTTGGCTCTTTTGCATTCTAACTGTGTCCCGGCGAAGTTGAGTAACGAGTGTCCCTTTGATCGATTAAGATATTTGGCCGGGCCGCCATCTTGTCGGCGGCGGTCGAAAACCGGCGGGCATTGTTGCAATCGAGCATTGAAATACCATCAGTAATTATTTAACAGTTTCTATATAATGAAAAGGTTATTTTAGTATGAAATGAGGTTATGTTTGCGACGGCACGTTCTAAAATTCGCA
>NC_135772.1:2460787-2474301 GCF_028453695.1 Augochlora pura
TAAATAATTAAATATTAAATCGGATATTGAGAGAAGAAATTATATCTATCAGTTATAATGCATAATTAAATTATAGGATACTGTGAGACGAAATTATATTGACCATTCATAATTCATAATTAAATTATAAAATACTATAATAAGAAATTACTGTTGCTATCCATAATATATAATTAAATAATAGAATGTTATAATAAGAAATTACTGTTGCCATTCATAATACAAAATTAAATAATAGAACACTAAAATGATAAATAATGTTTACCATCCTTACTGTGTAATTAAATAATAAAATGCTACGACGATAAATATTGCATATTACTCCTAATGCATAATTAATAATATTAACACTACGTTGGTAAATATAATTTAGTGACAGTCGACCGGTTTAATTCGAAGAAATTATTTTTCACAACGCCGCGATCGTATTATCTACCGCTGAAGCGTCTTCCTGTTAACTGTCGGATATAGCTCGAGCCACATTCCGTGTTGCGCACATGGCGTCAACCCCTCAACCCAGTTCCATGTGCTTAATACGATAATCTCTGCAGCATGTGTCGGTATATGCTTGTACGCGCGGGCCGATACGCTTTGATGAATTTAAATTCTAGGACTCGCGCGCGCGCGCGCGCGACCGTCCGATCCGAATATTAAATATTGACGGGAAAACAGTGACGCGATACCCAGCAACTAACAAATCAACCCGGCGACCAATTAATAATCTTCCTATTAAATCCGCTCGAAAATACCGCGCGTTTTATTGCGTCGATTTACCAGGAAACACATCGAATTGAGCGATCAATCAAAATTGCAAAATAATCTATAAACATTTCATGTATTTGCGAGTTTTATATATTTGCGACTTTTATGTATTTGTTAATCAAGGACCACCGTTGGAGTGCCAAGGAATATTGTCGCGACGGTGTTTCTTTTGTGGCGCTATGGTGCGAACGCGACCATAAAGTGTGATAAAAAGATCGGAAGGTCGACCACGCGATAAATCTACGAAACTGCGAGAAGAAATGGTAAATGATAAAGAAATGAGGAATGAATAGATTTCTAAGATGAGACAGTGATTGCAGGTATTATTAGGCAACGATATAAAATTGTGCAAAGCGTGATATTTGTATTAAAAATTCTTTTGTATCATTTGTATTAAAAATTCTTTTGTATCATTTATTGCATAAATTCCTTTGTATCATTTATTATATAAATTCTTTTATATCCTTTATTATATAAATTCTTTTATATCCTTTATTACATAAATTCCTTTATATTCTTTATTATATAAATTCTTTTATATCCAACAGACGCTTCCACCTTTCTCTGAAATAGTAGCGTTGTTTAAATGACAAATTCTCGCAGCGCCTCTAATTTTCACGTAACGCCATGCAAACAGGATTGATAGAAATTTCGGGTGTCATGATCAAGCTGATACAACGCTATTTTTTTTCTCTCTCTCTCTCTCTCTCTCTTCTCTTCGCTCTCGCGCGGCACGGGAAAACCTTTATCAATTACGCAGCTCACGGCGTTGCGGTACAAATAGCTCGCGTTTGCACAACACGTGGCGCACGTGCAGTTGCGCGACGGGCGCCGTCTGTGGGTGACAAACGCGATCGTGTATTGGCTGTTGATACAGGAACACGATTTCAACGTGTCAACCGAATCGAGCTTAAATAACAAAGAGCAGACGCCCGGGCGCGTCTCTTTTGAAAAAGGCGATAATTTGTTTCGCTTTAATTTCGCTCTTTAAATATTTCATTTTATATGATATAAATTGTAAGGATAGAAATTGTAATCGTAGAAATTCAAATAGACATGTAACAATTGTAATTTATAGTAAACACTTTTATTGTTATAGTAAATGTTACGCTTCATTTAATTTGGATTTATGCGGTATTTAAATTCAATGTTTTATGAATGAAATGGAATTAAATGAAATTAAATTAAATGGTCGTCTTTTTCGAAGAGACGAGATAAGACGCCTGTGCTCTGTTAATAATAATTGATATATAATGTACAAAAAGGATATATAATTTATTATCGATCGTTTGTAAATTTTAGGGAGAATAAGTCAGTGTTATAAACTTTCATAGAAAAGCTATCTATAACCTCAAAAAATATATATGAAGGAATTTACTTATTTTCTATTTATTGTGAGAAATATGTTTGAGAAATCTGTATTTAAAGAAATATATTTAAGAAATCTATATTTAAAGGAATACATCTGAGTAAATCTATATTAAAATAAATATATCTGAGTAAATCTATATTTCAATGAGTATATCTGAATAAATCTATGTTCAGAAAAATATATTCGAATAAATCTATATTTATAAAAATATATCTGAATAAATATATCCTCATAAATCTATATTTAAGAAAATATATCCGAATAGACATTTTTCTAAAAGCTCAAGCATTTATCAAAAATCATCGAAATACTTTCGTGAGTCATCCCGACAGGAGCAACGCCAAGATCGGCGATAAATCAGCCAGGACATTAATTATCCCATAAATTCCCCAAAAGGCGACCCCGTGGCTCCCTAAAAAGATCCTCCAAATAAAAATCATCGAACGTATCTCGGAAATAAAAATTCCATTTCGAGCGCGGTATCGTCCTCTCCCAGGCATTCCCAGGTAGAAAGAGAGAAAGAGACAGAGAGAGAGCGAGACTAATGCCGGAGGAGACCGTTCACGTTTAACGAAGCATGGTTGTCCATAAAACGCGCGACTTCACCGACGTGTCCCCGTCGTGCGTCAAGACGGTGTCGATACGACGTTTATCGCTTTAAAGGCCGTCTCCTAAAAAACCAACGGGGACCAGCTATTTGTATTTCGCCAATGGGGAATACCTCCTTGGCCACTTCCCGACGACCCGATATCGCGCAATTAATATGCTGATTGCCGGACGGCAACGCGCGGAAGAGTCCGTTCTCGGAGATAATATTAGGCACTAGCGGCGCCCTCGACGTCTCGTAATTTTTTTCGTTCGGCGAACGGGAACGAGAAAAACCTGTCTGACGGATCCACGTGACGCGTTCTTCGGGATGATGCGAATGAGTCGACGGAATCAAGCTTTGCTGATCTTTGATTGCAACTATGTGGTGCAATTTTGATAATAAGCATTTGGAAGGTGACTATTCTGTAGTCCTTATCGTTCCACGTCGTTGAAATGGTACTTTGTGAATTGGACTCGTATTAAATTGATCAGTGACGATTCAAAGTCGGAGCAGAGGGAATTAAAAGATATTTTAGATGAATTGGAGTTATTTTAGAAAGTTTTTTGGACAGTTATTATTATTTTTGAATAACTTGGAAGCTTGTAGAGAAAAGTTATAACACAATCCTTTGCACCCTTTATCATTCGACTTGCTTAAAATGGTACTTCGTGATTTGGACTCGTTTTAAATCAATTAAAATTCGATTAAAATCCGAAGAAGGTTTCAGAGAAAGTTGAAAGATATCTTAGACAAATTGGGGCTGTTTTAGAAAATTATTTAGAGAGTCATTATTATTAATATTATTATGTTTGAATAATTTATAAATTTCTTGAGACAAGTTAGAACAATTTCGGAACGTCGATGGCGAGAAATATCGAGATATATAATAATAATTATTATTATAATAATGAACAAGTGTCTTGGAACAAGTTAGAACTATTTCAACCCTTTCTGCACTAGAATGATGACTCCAAGACGCGTCTAAAAATTATTCTCTCACTCTTTAAAATAATCTACATACTTAAGAAATTATAATTATACTATATAACTTGTTATATCCATTTATGATTTACAATAAATACATTCATTAATTATAATATATTTATTACATACTATATATAAAGGGTTGACTAATATTCTAGTTCAATTTAATCCTCGCATAAAAGCACATAAATAACGAATATCTAAAACAGTAGCGCAATATTTTATTAAAAATTACCAGGTAACATAATCGTATAATTAAATTAAGAATAGAGATTGCTGCCCACGTGACTGAAAAATAGAAATTAATACCCACGTGACTTGGTGTCTAGGTTTATACTTATGCTTATAAGTAGGAAAGATTAAAGGGCACGTTTTCTCGCCATCGGTGTTTCGATCTTCTTAAGATTGTTACTTACACGTTGGAATTATTTCAAAGGAGGCCATATTGATAACTAGGGGAATGATTATGACACGCCACACGAGTCTCTCGATCGTGAATGGGACTGAATGGGTTTAATTACTACGAATTGATCCACATGGTACGACGATGGTTAGATAACCAGCACGTGTTTAGTGACTTTGTTACGGCAGAACCACGATATCCAAATCATTAGCAATCGTAACCGCGAGAGAGTATTGTTCGTACTATACTGTTCATTCATTTACAATTATATTGTTTCATTTATAATATTTAATTTATATTTTACCATTTATATTGTCTCATTAATAATATTTAATTTATATTGTCTCATTAATAATATTTAATTTATATTGTTCCATTTATACTGCTTTATTTTTAGTGTTCCACTTATACTGTTTTAATTATACTATATCGTTTATATTGTTCCATATATATTGTACCATTTATACTGTTTCATTTATACTGTTCCATTTATATTGTTCCATTTATATTGCTTCATTTACGTTGCTCCAATTTATTTTGTTTCATTTATACTATTTCATTCACATTGTTCCATCTACATTATCCCATTTATATTCTATCATTAATATTGTTCACTATTCTCCATCGATGTCCTACCAATTATAATTCAAATAAAATAGTTCACCGCATTTCTCAGCTAGCTTTGAAGTCTCAATTATTATTTCCATACTGATAACGACTTCCGTAGAAGAAAGATGACCCCTTGACAGTGCCATAGTAATCAGTAACTCGATAGACCATTCGTTCTTACATGAGTGTTTTATACATATATAAAACAAGTTGAGTATTTACAAAACTTTCGACATTTTCCTGCTTTATTCATGGAAACCTGTTTTCTCTACGAGTATCACAGAATGTAAATTGACATGCGCTCTTCCGGGATGCTAATTTACCGATCGATTGATTAATAGTTCGTCATCGGAGGCGTGTGCGTTCACTGCTTTCCCTCATTAATTTGCAGTCATTTTGCATGTTGTAATACGATGCGTGTGCATCTTTCTCGCGAATTGCAATAATAATTAGAACTGGAGGGAAAATAGCCAATACGTGGTATATAATAGTGATAATACAATATAATAGTAATATAATATATAATAGTAATATAATAGTATATAATATAGTAGTAATATATTATATAATAGTATATAATATAATGTAATATATTATATAATAGTATATAATATAATGTAATATATTATATAATAGTATATAATATAATGTAATATAATAGTAATATTTGTTGGCATTTTTGTAAGCCCAGAGGAATATTTATTGATAAATAAATCTTAGTATAACAGTGTAGTTATGAGAATAGGATAGAAAAGTAATATTTCTTATTAAATACCAGATATTAATATTTCGAAACACAGTAAACAAAGATAAATTTTCACCGACTCCGCAGATACATAATGCAATCATTGAGCGTAAACTTTAACCTGATATTCGATTCGCAACAATTTATCTGGCGATTAGCCACTTCAGATAATAAATAGCGTGGCTATTAATAAAGCATTCAGTATGAATCTTTGAAAACATCGATCTCTCTTTTTAGTCGAAGAAGGCGATGCAGGATTGGTCAATTATTTATTAATGGTAACCATTGATATTTCAAAGCAACGAATTTCAACAAATAGGATCGCTGCAAAAATCAATCTAGCAAATAAATTTTTATTTTCCCTTTAATAGGATTAACAGCATTAATGATACATTATGGTATATTATAGTGTAGTCTACCTTTTTTGCTATTATATAACTTTTTTTAATTAATAAAAATTGTAATTCAAAGTTTAGAAAATTATAAAAATATTAAACCTATTCTCACAACTAAATATAATTCTAATACACGATATTATTAACTATATTATATATATATATTAACTTTATTTTCAAAGGATGTTCGTCTGGCTTAAAAAATTGTCGCTTACAGCACGCAGTAAAATGAATTAAAAAAATTAAAAAATAGGTGATAAAATGACAAAGAAATAATGAAAGCACTGGCAATAATTAAATAAATAAATAAAAATTATTAGTAACATCCAGAAAGATTTTAAATAATATTTGAACATCCGCAATGAAAATTGTAAGTTTACTTCTGGAAAATGTTACATTTTTCTACAGAAAACTTCCCCAAAAAAAATTAAACTAAAAAACGCAATTAGGTTGTCTCCGATTTCTCGACTACTACATTTAGCGCAGAGAAATGAAACAGAGTGATCCATCGGAACACTGATCTTCAAAAGTACACGAAGTACGCCAATGCATTATTCACGAAACAAGCGTAGATGATTCCGCGCCGTTTTCCACCTCTCTAACGGCTTCTCTCCGAAGCCACGCGCCGGCACAATATCGAAACACCTTTCACTTTCCGCGTGCAAGTACTATGCCGTGGTTGTTGAAATTAGCATAAAATGTCAATGAAAGAAAGTTCAAAACTATCGAGTTACCTAGGGTAATCCGGGGGAGTGTACGTTGAAAAATGCGGGCGGCTAAATATCACAGTGATTGTACACAATGATGTACTATAATAACAGTACATTTTTAAAATTATTTAATTTGCGTGCGACAAAATATTTTAATAAATTTATTTTAATTTAATTTGCGAGACTATTTCGAGACTTTCAAGAATTAATGTATGATTTACGATATTTATGATTTACGATTTAATTGTGATATGACTATGATTATTTTGTTTATGATAAATGGAGTAAAGTGTATAAATGTAACAAAGTATATGTAGTTAATAGTGTAAATATAATATTAATAGAATTAATGCGATAAAGTATACGTATATGATGGTACATAAATATACATATAGTACAGTGTATGTATGTAACAGCATGTTATAATAGAATATATATAAATATAATAAAGTATGTACATATAACAGCATACAAATATAATAAAATATATGCATACAACAACATACAATTATAATAAAATACGCAATAAATTCAGCTCTTTAAATACAATCTCCAAAACAAATCTAACAAAGTAATCGAAACAACCTAATCACTAAAATATTATTTTATATCAAATAAAATAAAACTATAATTACAAAAATATCTATCGACTACAAAACCCATAAAACAACGCTAACAACGCTTAAAAAGCAACTCTTTATCTAAAATAAAAGCTACCCTTAACCTCTCAATATTTTCACAACATCGCACATAACCTAAAAATCCCCTACGATGAAAAATGTATAAAATCTACAATGCAGTAACAAGCTCGCCTACTCATTTCCTTAGAAGCATCTCGTCGTCAAAGTAAACAATAATTTCTGTAGTAATAGCTGCTCGAATATGCTCGAAAAAGTGCATTTCACGGGGCTGAAAATCTTGCAGCGGAACTACGAGAGGAGAGAGAGAGAAAGAGAGGGAGAGAGGGAGTTAGGTGGCCGACGAGCAAACAACGAAAATGATAAATAAACAAGGAATAGCCAAGGGGGTAAGGGAAAGCCGGGAAAAGTGGTCTTGCAAGATAAAGGATCGCGGAGGGGGGGGGGGGGGGGGGGGGAAGGGGGGGCGGGAAAGAGAAAGGGGGGGGGGGGGGGGGGATGGCGTTGCTGCGGGTGGAAACAGGAGAAAGAAGAAGAGGAGGTGGCCGACGTCGGCGACAAAAGGGGCAAGGGGGTGAAGAAGACAGGCACTCGAAAGAAACGGAAAATGAGAGGCCGGTAGAGAGAGCATAAAGTTGCATGGGACACGGGGTTGCGCGCGCGCGCCCGCGCGAGGGCGCAATTTAAATTTTCGGACTGACTCGGCCCCGGCGTCTGGAACTTTTTCAATGTATACAGTTTTAAAAGGCCGGTTGCATAATGCAGAGCACCCTTGTATCATCCGTTCCCCTACCGTGTGGCCCCCCGCCCCCCTCTTCTTCTTCTTCCATCCGGAGATCCTCGGCGAGGCTATCTTGTCCGTGAATTTGTACGTGCATAGAATATAAGCGCGGCGACGGGGCCTCCAGGGTTACCCATTTAACGCGACGTGTATTCTTCCATTTTTCTTTTTTCGCCCTTCCCCCCGTAGCGTCGCTCGCGGTACTTTGGCGCACGGTGCCGAATTTACGATCCACCGATTTCATCTTTTCCTCTCTAACTCTCTCTCTCTCTCTCTCTCTCTCTATTCTAAAACTCTGTCGCTTTATTCTTTTTTTCGAAAGGATACCCGTTTTTTAACCCTTCTCCCGCGCGTCACTCTCTCCTAGTTTTCAGCCATCTTCGTTGCACGTCCGCGAAACTATTCGACGAGCCTATTTGACTTTCATATGCGGCACGCGTTCGACCACATCCACCACGTGCACGTGACCGTCGAGAAAGGATTCGAGTTTCTCCGGTCGGGCACGTGTGACTCTTGAGCATTGTTTTTAACCCTTAAACTCTTTCTTGGTTGAATTTTGGAGGAAGGTTTTTCGTAAGTAAAGTACTGTTTTTCTTGATATGAATTTTTTAGTGTGTCTATTATATTGTATTAGCTATATATATTTTTCTTAGTTTATCGTGTATTTATGCTGTAGCTTTAATCGTTTAATTTGCTAAGTAATAATAGAATCGAGTAAAGCATGAAATTATATACATAATGAAAGCCGCCATGATGGAGTGTCGCGCCTGAAAGGTTATAATAGTTGCTAATCGCCTTTAATGTGATATTATACTAGTGTATGGTGTAGGTGTATTATACTATTGTATGATATAATTACGTATTGTACTGTTGTATGATATAATTACATATTGTACTGTTGTCTAATACAATAACATATTGTGCTGTTGTCTAATATAATAATATATTGTACTACTGCATAATATAATATAATATACATTCTCTAATATTGAACGTCTGCAACTAATTTCAAAGAACCGCATTTTAATAGTGATTTATCGCCAAGTAAAGAAGACATATTTAAACTAGAATTACTTTATTATATTATTTATAATTTCTTCCCTATAATTTAATATCCTATAACACATCACCTTTTATTATCACATTAATTATAGTATTTATATTGTATAAAATATTTCTGTCTATTAAATTTATATTAAATCAGCATTTATTCTCTGCGAGATTTAAATTCCTTTATTTCTGCACCCAATTAAGTCTTTGAGGCACAGAATTTTAGGAAATAAATAGACCTATATTACACAGAAGTTTTGTCGAATTTTTAATTAAACAAAACTAGTATATTCTTATTGATAATCGAATAGAAATAATAATTGAATAAAAATAATAATTGAATAGAAATAGTAATTCAACAGAAATAATAATTCAATAGAAATAGTAATTCAATAGAAATAATAATCCAATAAAATTCATTATTACAAAATGAGACTTAAAATGAGTCTCACCATACTATATTATGAGTTTATGAATAAATACAGTAAAAATACCACAGTGCCCCAAAAGGGTTAACCAATAAAACGTTCATAAATAACTAAAATCTAAAATAAAATTATACAAATAAATATACGTACAAATAAAATCGAATAAAAGACTCTTGCAATGAACCTAACGCATCTCCGCCATTTATCACAATCATCCGCTCCAAACATAAACTATTAATTCCCGAAACATCGTACTCTCATGTTACCGAGTACGATTAACGAGTACTCTCCCGGTTAGTATAATTTTCCTGGCGGAGATGATTTGCGCCACGGTAGAAGTCTCTCACAGCCATAGAAGTCGATCCTCTCCCGGCTTCTTCGAGCACCGAAACCGAACTTCTACCCGCTCTCCTTTCTCTTCGCGGCTCGCGCGCCGTAGAACGAGGCCGCCTCGACGCGACGCGGAACCCGCCGTTGTATATATGTACCTCTCCGTGTATATGCATGTATATTATAGCGGAGAGACGCGCGCGCGCGCGCGGTTCACTCGATCGGGAAGGCATCGCGAAGGAGAAAGAGATTCAATGAAAAGCGCCGGTGTGCTATACGCTTCGCTCAGGAATGCTAAGGGCCTTACGGCATCGTGAAATTTCATAAGAACGTAACCGGTTTCGGTTCTCGAATTACTCGTCCCCGGTGCTGCACCGACCCGAGGAATCCAAAAGGTGGTTCGTTAAAAGTGTCAAATATCGTGGTGGCAAGGGGGGGAGGGGAGGGGAGCGGAGGGGAGGGGAGAAGTCACCGCGGGACACAAAATTCTGTCGGCCGATCCGAGAATCAACGTTTCGACGAGGCGGCTTAGCGATTACCCTTTCGCCTTTCACGCGAATTCGACGCGGAGACGTCGCTCAGAATTTTGTCGGCGATTTATTAGAATGTTAACCCTTTCAAAATAATATTGTTCATACAATATGTAATGTAGTGTAGCAGAACGGAATATGTGATATAATATGATATAGTATAATATATAATAGAATAGAATAGAATATAATATGTTAGAACACAAAATATAATATAGTATAATAGAACAGTATAATAAAAATTAATATCCCTAATAATATCAATATAATAATACCCCAGTAATACCCCAATAATATTAGAATAATAGGCACATATAAAATAATAGAACAATATAATAAATATTAACAACCCGTCCCAATAATAGTAGAATGGTAGTTACACATAATATAATATAACACAAAATATACTATGATATAATAGAGAAATATAATAAATATTAGTATCCCTTTCCAATAATTGTAGAGTAGTAATTACATATAATATAATATGTTAGAACACAAAATATATTATAGTATAATAGAACAGTATAATAAGTATTAATATCCCTTCCCAATAATAGTAGAGTAGTAGTTATATATAATAAGTAGAATATAATCCAAAAATGTAAAATAGTATAATAGAACAATAAAACAAATATTAATATCCCTTAATAATACCAATATAATATTACTCCAATAATACTAGAATAATAGTTACATATAATATAATATAATAGAACAATATGATAAATATTAACAACCCCTCCCAATAACAATAGAGTACTAATTACAGTCTCCCTTCGAAAAGAATAATCCTCTCCACAAAATTACCAAAAAATCAGCTCGAATAACTAATACTTCGCGTCGAATGAATAACATTTCGCGTCGACTAACGAATGAGGAAAATGTTCAACCGACTATACATAATTCGTCTGGGTAATTATCCGACGAGCCTACTCTCTTTTATACGGCTGCGCGCGGCTCGGTTTCCGCCGCGAGCATCGTCGCCGCCGATAAAGTTCGAGGAAGCCTCGCAACGCAAAAACTGATCGTCTCGTCTCTCGAAGCGTAATCGGCGGTGTCGATCAAATTCCTGTGAAACCGGCGCTGTTCACGAGATCGTAGATTGCTGACTAATCGGGGATTCTTTCGCGGCGAAGCTTGAAACGCGGCGCCGTGTTGCGAGCGAAGCGAGAGGATTTTATCCGACGAATCTCGGGAAAACGCGAGATTTCACGTCGACGACGGAGCCGCTTTCGAAAATTCGATTCCGGTATTTATAAATTGATTACGGCGTATCCGCCAATTATTGACGAAATATGCAAAGTATGGCGGTCGAGCGCGTCGATTGCGCGACAAAAACGCTGGCCGTGTAAATCGCGGACGCGTGGCCCGCGAATCAAGAATATTCGCCGCGCGATTTCCGACGCGATTTAAAAATTCTTTTAATCTCTCGATCGTTGCGATTTTGTTCCCCGATTCGATTGCGCGCGCCCAGAGTTTCGTTTCTCAAGACGCGGCGTCTCTCTTGCGAAGCAAAACCCGGCGACCAGAAATAATGAATCTAATAAAAGCGAATAAAGTAGTAGCAATAAAAGAGGCAAGCAAGAAAATGGGAACGCAAGGAAAATGACTGAATAATTCATGGTACGAGCTCTAGCAATGTTCAAGATCTCTTGCCCCTCTTCTGTTCTTCTGTTGCGCGAGCTGGGTTTGATTTAAATAGAACAATTTATTCTCTCCGTGTGGAACACGAAGGTCGGCGGATGACTAAATACGAGCGATCGTTCGTATCAAGTATTATCGTTGTGTTTACACTTTCTTGTGCGGGGCGAGGAGATAGCGCGTCGCATCTTCAATTTCCCCGAGAACCAAACATTATGAAACGCGTTTAAAGAGCACCTTGCAGAGAAAAAGGAGTAATTATTTTGTGAGACGAGTTTATGGCATGAAGACAGTAATTGAGACAGTTTTATTTAATTATTTTGACGGGATTTAAGGCTTACAAGGCTATACAAGGATTTGTAAATTCTTTTTGTGTATTCATGATTTTATATTCCATTTAATTAATTTTGCTATCAGTGAATAAAAGCGCGTATTCATTAATAAATACAGAATATCTATTCTATAAATTTCATTTATATAATACGATCTTTATTTGCTTCGACAGTATGCTCTTTCAAAGAAATAATTATGCTATACCTTACTATTAAAAAGATATCGTTCTAAGAATTTAAAATGCTCGTGTTTATTTAGAATAATTCTAGTGGCTTTAGCTATCGGTAATTCGAATAAATATATAGAAAATTAATTTTCTCTCGCTGCATAGAGAAATCATAAAACGTTTCCTCGAAAATCATGCAACAGTCGAATCATTTTTCACTCGCGTTTCATGAACAATCCGCCGAAAATAAACCTCCACCGCGAGCGATAAAAAGACGTATACGTCTGTACGATTGCAAAAGTTCGCGCAAGGGGAAGGTTCATTCCGTCGCGTTTTAATAATTCGTTCTATTTGAAAAAGGCGCACGGAAATCGTGTTTGCCATAAGCGCGGCGGCTGTGAGAACCGTGGAACGACATTCGGGAGTTAAAGTAGAGAGAGCGAGAGAGAGAAAGAGAAAGAGGGAGAAGGAGCCAGCCAGGAAGGCACGAATTGCAGCGGGGTGTAACACGGGCAACCGTGCAATCCACGCAGGTGTGTTTGTTCACCGTCGAAAGGTTACTTAGCTGGGTTCCTGTTCAAGTTCGAAAGGGACGCGGTTTAAAAATCGCACGGTCTCTCTCTCTCTCTCTCTCTCAAGGGTCGGTCGGTCAGCAAGCGGGCCACGGTTGCCGTTTTATCGATCCAAGCGAGGCCGCTCCAATCCAGTTTTTACTTTGATTCTGACAATCGTGGATAATTGTGGCCGGAACGATAGGCGAGCACGCCGCGAAGGATCACGCGATACGACGTTTATAAAACTATAAAAGCGCGGCCAGGAACCGTGGAAAACGCGGCGGCGTTATATAGGTCTGGACGGGCGCACGCCACACCTATTTCCGGTTTGGCACGGCCACCGATGGAGCCAACCGGCACACGCGGAGAGAGCAATTGTTTTGTTACACGTGTCAAACATAATGATATCGGTACGAACAGAAAGGGAAATACCGTCGGGTATGTCATTCTCGGTTTCATTTATTAGGATGTCCCGTGTTGTAGGTTATAGT
>NC_135772.1:2474401-2481846 GCF_028453695.1 Augochlora pura
TTAAAATATACTTAAAATAGACATCTTTAAAACAACCAATGCCTATTGGAAGAAGATTTATTATATACAAGGTGTCTAATATAATAATATACGTCGCACAGTGGCGAATTTGAAATGAATTACAGAAATGTACTTTAATACTTATGGGGTTGCTAATTATGAATTCGAAAAAACATATTAGCTCTACCAAAAAATTATGTCCACTAATATCATTTTATTTGCGACATATATTTCTCAAAAGTAATATTCATAAATCGCCATCACGTAGACAATAGAGCATTATATTAAATTATTAAAATAATAGAAAAAATTATTAAAATAATAAATACTAGGTGCATACGAAATTTATTATTTCCTTAGCTGTTAAGAACAGATAAAATTACTAAAAAAAGTTTCTAAAATTTTCTAACATTTCTAATTGATATAGAAAAATATATATAAATATACGCGAAGAATTGTTCGTATTCCAGCGTCGATTGTAGCGAAATTCGGGCGCGTGATTCGCATAGGTATAGCGTTTCCCCCTCGTCGCGTTTCTCGCGCCGCGAACATCATTTTCATCACGCGAGCGTCCACGCTCTTAATCTAACGTGAAACTGGTGCGACACGGGTCGACGGCAGGGCCCGGCGAAGTTACGATCGTCCTGCACGACACGATCGAGGACGGAGGAGACGCTCTCTCTTTCTCTTTCTCTCTTCCCCCTATTCGGGGCTCTCGGATTAAGTTCGCCGGTTTCGCGCGCCCGGATCTACCGGTTGAATAATTTTATGGCGTCGTTGCGCGAATCCTCGCGCGAACGCGACCGCCTTTTATTGGGCGGCAAGAAATTCTTTATTGGAACGGAGGGGATCCGTGTTCGAGCCCCGCGGCCCACCCCTCTCTCTGTTATTACGTTTCCGGCCCGGGGAATGGCTTCTTCTTTAATTACACCTCATACACGAAATCTCTCTTTCTTTATTTCTTTCTCTCTTTTTCAGATGTTCTATTTTTATATCTTGAAACTATAGAGGTGGTGAAGTTTCAAAATATATTTCTTTTATTATAAGGTAACAGACTTCGTGAAAGATGATCGTCGTGTGCGATTTCCTCAGTTGAACTAAACACGACTTTTAACAATTTTTTTTATAACGTATAGCAGTGATGATATTTTATATTAATTTTTATGTATGTTCTTTGAGACTTCTAGATAGGTATATGATTTTTCGTTATGTTTTATCGACGTGTTATAACATTCATTTTGTAGTTTTTAAGAGGAATTTAGATTCATGTGATATATGTGTAAATATATATTTTATAATTGATGAATATGTAGTTATATACATGTCCCATAGATTTAAATTCTGTTTAAAATATGCAGAATGAATGATATTTGTAACTGGTAACTGCTAATATATTTGTAGTTGATAATTGATAATATATTTATAGTTGATAAGTACATACTTATAATTCATGTTATATGAAACTAAATTCTGTTTCAAATGTACAGAGTGAACGATATTTATAATTAATATAAATGATATTTGTAATCAATGAATATATTATTTTATATACATACTATATGGTTCTAAATTCTATTTAACCCTCCAAAAGCCTAATTTATTTCTTAAATATCTATTTATAGTTATTAGTTATCTCAAAGACATTATATTATATAATCAAAAAGCTACGATGCACCATCTTGTAAAAAATCTGAAATTATTTAGTAAAATGTCGAAATATTACTATGTAACCTAGAAGCTATATATAACCCATACAGGATAAAAATATGCAAAATGAATGATAATAAATAGAATTTAATTCAAAGCTCCCTTTTAATCGATTTTAATTAGTATTTAAATTCGCCTACATTTGCAAATTTGTACATGGCATAAACGCGTAAAGATGCGCGATCTGATTATGGTATCCGACGGTAAGAAGCATTTAGGTGGCCTCCTTTAGGCGAGCTACCCTGTACAGAGTTATCACTGGCTCCGGTACGCGAAAATCGTATGCTGCGAGCCGGTTCAGCTCGCTGTAATGCGAAATCAAGATCGAGCCAAGGTGACAAAAAAAGACGGAGTCCGTGAAAAGCGACCGTCATGTGAATGAAATTCGAAGGCTATTCAGGTTTCCGTGAGACCCGATGCCTTTGTGCGTCTCTCGAATATAATTCCGTGATCCTTTCGCCTTCTTCTAGCTTACACGTTCGCGAAATGCGAAGTGATGTTACCTTGTGTCGCACCTGTGAAATCTGCATTTTGAGACTTCTATTTTTCATTCGGAATTTATCTCGAAAATTCATGATTTTTATTCGATAAAACTAGATTTTATTTGCATTAATGAAACAAATGTTCTGAGCTATTAACCTTAAATTTTACAACACTGTGATAAATATTTTCTATTCGAAATATATATTGAAAATCTGTATATTGAAGCTTCTATGTTTCATTCAGAATTTATCTCGAAAATTCACGATTTCTATTCGATAAAACTGGATTTGATTTGACATTAATATAACAAATATCCGGAGCTGTTAATCTTGAATTTTGCATCACTATAGTAAATATTTTCTATTCAAAATATACCTTGAAAATCTCCAATTTCATTTCAGTAAAACGAAATCTCAATTTTACCTCGATATAAGAAATAGTTCAAAATATAATAGTTAAAAATTCGTAATTTATTCTAAAACAGTTAAATGTTAATTCAACACCGTCTCAGTCGATATTATTCGCATGTAAATCGCTTAATAATATTCTCTAAATTAATCGAGATATTGTTTTCAATTTTATTATTCAATAGAGAGAAAGAACTCTTTTACAAAGAAAGAAAGTAAACGATGCGTTAGTTGTTAAATCGAATATGATAAATTGAAAATGGTCTCTTTTTTTGTGGCAATTAAGCTATCTTCAATGTGTAGAGAACGTTCGACTTAATCTGACTCGATACGCGTTTAATGTTCCTTTGTTCTGAATATTGGAAATCAATAATCAATAATAAATTACGTTCGGAAACTGTTCGGCAGGCTGAAAATAAAATACGGACTTTGATTTACCTGCGGAGTTGGCAGAAGTCTCAAATACGGATCAAATTGTCCAACTACCTGTGAAATCGAATGCGACGAAAGATCGATTGCGATAAATTATGTTCGGTACATTGAGCCACTAATAAAATATTTTATACGATATAATGGGTCATCTTTATCGATTTGTCCGAAGCGTAGTTATATTTAATTGTTCACTACATGTATTTGTTCTATTTTGTTCTGTTCCAATATATTTTATTGTAATTTTATTCTAAGTTTGTTTTTGTTTTATTTTAATTTTAATTTTATTCCAATTTTATTTTAATTCTACTCTGATTTTATTTTTATTTTACCGTAATTTTATTTTTATTTTATAATTATCTAATCTATTATCTAATCTATAGTTTGAGGTTAGAAGAGTAATTACAGATTTATAAAACTAATCTATAATATATAGTAAGTAATATAATTGAGATATAAATACAATTAAATCTATAATAAATGCCTCAGTATTTTCTTTATTCTAATTTTATTCTAATTTAATCTAATATATTCTACCCTAACACATTAATTCTATTTTCGATTTTATTTTAATATAATTAAATCTATAATAAATGGCTTAGTATTTTTAAGAAGAAAATCGTCTAGTATAATAAACAATATACGATTCCATTTTTAAAAAATAAAATTGTATTATTCATATATGTCCGCGACGACAATTCACCTGCAAAGATATTATTGTTACTGTGTCACGTGCCACTTAAAACCATACAAATTTCGTCCGAAATATTTTTCAGCATCAATGACGATTTCAAAGATATTTGACTGGACAAATATAAAAGGGTTGCACTCTATATCGAAATGCTCGTACAAGCGGAGATTATTTTGCAGTTGCGCAAATATCTGTGTAATCAATATCAATGCAAATATATAAACTGTTTAAAATACGTGCATAAGGATATTCAATATCAATGTTCAACATCAATGTTTAATATCAACGCAACAAATACAGTCGCGTGGGATACAGGAGAATTTAATTTTATAAGTAAAATTTGATTCACGGAATTTGTTGAGTTTATTCGGTGCAGGGATGTGCAAAAGAGATTGGTGTCAATGTGGTATTATTTAAATAAGCACTGCGATATATAAATATAGATATAATAAATATAAATGAATATGAGTGAAAATAATAATTATAATACTGTACTAAATAATGTATACTGTATAATAGTAATAATAGTACTATATTAAATAACATATACTGTACTTATATTATAAATTTATACTATATAATATTTACACTGTAAGTACAGTATATATTATTTAATGTAGTACTGTTATAACTATTATTATTATTATACAGTAGTATAAATACAATATATATATAATATTATAATAGTTTATATATTACTACTATAACGCAGTCCAAAATTCTAATTATAAATTTTAATAAACGTTCTCCTCTCACCGCTATTTCTCTTACTCCAATCCTTATTGATTGCATAAAATATTTTAAATCATTCATCTAACATTTAATAATATTTAACCAGACTTACAACAATTCCAAATTATCATTCGAAATCAACTCAGCCGAAAAAATAAGAAACGAAAGTTCTCGCGCATTATTTACTGCAGTTCCATTGACAATTCCCAAGCGTCGCGACTACAGTAAGCTTCCGCGACGTTACAGTATGTTTCAGTTAGACAATGACGACTGCTCCAAGTAATCTCTAATTACGGAACTTTAAAGGACGACTGTCCCCAGCGGTCTGTCTAAGAACTTTCCACCATCTTGCATCGTACCCAGAATGATGAATCGGTACTTCTTTGCGGAACAAAGTTCCAAAGTTGTAATGAGCACCACCTTGTTAGCTAGCACGTTAGCCGAAGTCTTATTTAAACGATGCCCATATAATTTACCGAACATATAGAACGTGCTATATGTTTTCGTGCTTGTTACACGATCTTCCCTATTATTTATTAGCGGGTGTATATTAAACAAGCGAATGACCAGCGATGGTTATGGTAATATAAGTTCATAATTTTATTAATGCAAGTTTGCGATTTTATTGATATTGTGAAAGTAATTTTATTAATATTGTGTAAGTAATTTTATTAATGTAGCGTCTGTAGTTTTATTAATATATTTATTATACTATTACAATAGTACTTGTAATTTTATTAATATAGTATTTCTAATTTTATGAATATAGTGCGTGCAATTTTATTAATATAGTATTTCTAATTTCATTAATATAGTGTCTGTAATATTACTAATATAGTATTCGTAATTTTATTAACATAGTATTTCTAATTTTATTAATACAGCATTTCTAATTTCATTAATATAGTGTTTAAAAATTTCTTGATACAACATTTGTAATTTTATCAACATATTTTCGCAATTTTATTACCATAAATTATATATCTTTCACCATTAAATGCACTAATTTATTTCAACATATCTTTCACAATACCCCTTCGCATTAAATTTTCCCTAAACCACCCTGAAACCAATAAAAATAAAAATTCACAATTATAAATTAATAATCAAGTAATAACACTTACACTTCGCGTCTCAACGGACCCGAACCAAATTTATAAAAATAATACAAGCGCCACATACCAAACGGCGAAAGGGGAACTGCGCCAACACTTTGTATAACAACAACAGACGCAAGCACCGTCGATAGAGTTGCAAAAAAAATGTCAACGGTACATGAACTTGTCGAAGACCCTTCGACACCGCGATTGGCTGTGCAACGAATACGGCACGGCGATTGGCTGTGCCTGCGAGTACGTTCTCGGGCACGTCCTTGTCGAAATAAAGTTGCGGGGCGCGCAGTTTATCACGCGGCGCCGAGGTGAGGCAAGAACAAATTGTGTCGCCAGGTTGCTTAGTTAGCATATCAATGTTGCCGGGAGGGTTTCGATAAACCAAAACCGTTCGACCCCTCTCGCGAGAGAGAACCTGTTGTTGTCTCTCCGCTATCAGTATGTAACGAGCGTGACGCTCGGAATGTTGCACATACCAGTTTACCTGAATGTAAATCTCGAAGTTTCGGCCGACGGTTTCTCGCAGAGACCGCCAAGCAAATTGAACGGCGACCCGAGAAATTGTGTCGGAGAGTTCGACGACCGATCTTCGCGTGTCGGTGACACGTCAGCCTCGGGAAATGTCTGGCGGCGTCTTACCTGGACAGAAAACAGTGGGCCGAGGTTAGAATACAGGTAAATATATATATAGCACAAATACATGGAAATTTGTAGGACATGTGGATAGGTGTTTATAAGAGTCGCATATGACTGAGTGAGAAACAGAAAGATATTTTTAACCCTTTGCCCTCGAGTGGCGCCTCTGAAACGCCAATGAAAATTAAATATAATTATGCCGATGAAATATAATTAACGAAATAATGTCGACATTCTGTTTTACGAGTCGCAAGACTCAATCTCATATAGCAAATTATACTAAGTACATACTATACTACAGTTGGTCAAAATAGCAATTTAGTATATCCAAGCTTAAAATGGCTTCGAGTGCAAAGGGTTAATATTTGGAATGTTTCGACGGATTTTCAGTCAATGCAATATTATATAATATAGTATAGTACAATACGATATAATGTAACATAATACTATAAATATAATATAAATAGGAAATAATAAATACAGTGAAATAAATATAATACGATAAAATACAATGCTATACAGTACACTACAATACAATATTACATAATGCAATCAAATATAATACCCTAAAATATAATACCATAAAATATAATACCCTAAAATATAATCAACGACGTCACTCCCGCAGCAAATTACGATAACGAAAGGGTTAATAACGTCGTCGAATCCTCATAAAATCGTCAACCAGGGCCGTCATATCGATATTTCAATAGGTGCTCGAGCATCGAGATCGATTAGCACCGCAAAGCTATCGCATTCTTGACTTTCCTCGACTGTTTTGCACAGCGCCTTAGAAAGGGAAACGAGTTGAGACAGCGTCGAATCGAAACGGATCCCACAGCAAACACAAAGAACAAAAGAACGAAAGAAAGAAAGAAAGAAAGAGGAGCATTGAAGACACTGAGACCAATTTTGTAATTCATATCAGACACCGAGCCAATAGACAGCTATCAGACACCATGGAGATCGTCTACTCCGGATTTCCGTGTCGAATTAAACTCACAGATCGCGACGAATTCGAATGAAACGAAAATATTGTATTTTTTATGAGAGAGCGGGGACGACGACAGGGGCGTACACACGCGTCTAGCAGGGTGCGCTAGATTCGGGGGGCGCGAGAAAAAGACAGAGGAAGAACGTCGGTGGTTGCCGCACGGGTGTTGAACCGTGTGGCGCAAAGGGAAGGAAAATATCGGGGCCGCTCCGGAAGGATCAAAGTTAAATGAATGCGTTCTCCGTGGAGGGGGG
>NC_135772.1:2481946-2496356 GCF_028453695.1 Augochlora pura
ACGAAATACCGACCGAAATTCGGAAATAGTGGAATTATGGTTCTGTATGGATGGTATGGGGGTGGTTTTAGGGCTTTATGTATTATTAACAATATTTTATTCGTTATTATATGGTGAGATTGGACGTGTGTATGAAGGGTGATTTTAGCGATTTTTTAGGGGGGTTAATAATGTGTAGGATACTGTATATTGTTTATGAGGAGGATGCTTCTGAGCCAGGGTTATGTCAACCATTTATTGTTTATTTATTTCTCTTTGTTTCTTTTAGTAATTATTATTTTATTTTTAGGGTTAATTTGACTGAGGCAATTTGAGTCCATCATTTATTTCAATTTATTTCTTTTTCCAGTTATTATTTTAGTGAAATAACTTTCGACCGAAATTCGGTAACGTGGAATTATGGTTTTGTATGGTGTCGATGATATGGGGGTGGTTTTAGTGTTTTATGTGTTATTAACAATTCGTTATTATGTGGTGAGATTGTAAAATTAATAGAATTATAGAAATGTGAATATAGGGTGGTTTTAGTAATTTTTTAAGGCGGGTTAATAATTTGTAATATGTTGTATATTATTTATTCGAGGATGCTTCGGAGTCATGGTTATGTCAACCATTTATTTTTAATTTATTTCTATTTGCTTCTCTTTGTATTTATTATTTTATTTTTAGAGTTAATTGGACTGAAGGAGTTTGACTTAACCATTTATTTTTGATTTATTTTTATTTATTTCTATTTATTTCTTTTTCTAGTTATTATTTTATTGTTAATCTTACTAGGACTGAATGTACTATTGTTAGATATTTTTCAATTTTTCAGATATAGAATTAAGTTAATATTATATATTTTAATGTGTATATTCCCAGCAAATGTGCTAAATGGCTACTCACCCTTATGTAAGGATCGATTAATAAAATATCAGTGATCCATGAATAAAATACGAAAATATTTTTAATGTAATATTATTTTGTCTACAATTCAGGCAGATGATCGAAAGTTTCTTCATAACTCGCAGAAACTATACTAAATACAACAAAGAATAAAACTATTTTAATCGACTTTAATTCTACGTATTCGTCTACTTTTTCTAACTGTATAAACATTAATAAAAGTCCACTGCATAGTAACTAATATATTTTTACATCAATGGTACTATCACTATAAATAAAGCAAGCACTAAAAACCTGTAATTTCCAATCAACAAATTCCCTAAATTAATAATCAAACGAGCATAGTAGAGCAGTCGATTTGACGTATCCGAAAATCTGACGAAATCCAACGAGCAAAAATAATAAAAATCCTCCGATTAATCCGGAATTTGTTAAATGCGATTCGTCGACGATTTAAGGGGTCCATTAGGACACCGCAAAAGTGCCGCGAGCCTCCGTGAAAACAACAAAAACCGCGAGCAGCGAGCGCGCGAAGATTTCGAGGGTAACAATCGAAACGAAGAGCCCCCGTGGATTTTTTACCGTGGAAATATCTCGCGACCCACGGAATGAGCATAAAACGCCCCCCCCCCCCCCACCGCGCGGGGTGTCCTTTCGCCTTCTCTCGGAACTAATTCCCGGTCGCGTTCGAGGTGGCTGCCTGCGCCGGTCAGGTTATTGCCTTTCGTTAGCCGGGGGTATCCTCGTGGCGGACGAGGACTACCCGGGGGCCGAGACAGTTGTTTACGATAAGTGACGCGAAACGGCCGACCTAAAAACGCAACCGCGGCTTGTGACGAACGGCCTTTTGCCCACGGACAAGAAAACTCGGCAAAATTCCCCGATGTGATAGATATATTACTTAGCTCTCGTTTGATCCGCTGTGCGCTCTTTCGGCGACGGATTTGTGCGGCCTATTACCATTCCGGAGCGAAACATTCGCGGTGCTCTGTCTCTATGGCTGACGTCGCCGACGGGCCACCGGGGCCTCTTTAGTGGAAGGGTGTTTGGATACCTGTGTTTTAGGTACTGCGGAGGACGATTTTGTGCTGTTGTTAAGCCGTTAAGGTATAATAAAGAGACGCGAGATAAAAATTCCAAGATCTATTAAATAGGAATATTATTCATTTCTTTTAGATCGAGATTAAACTGAATTCTTTTGTTGGCAAAATTTAGAAATAGAAATATATATATTGTAATAAAAATGTATAGTAAGTATATATAATGATAGTATATATTAAAGATAAATAAATTGTAATTAAAACAGTGTGAAAGGAATCACAGTGCAAGGGGTTAATTAGAGCAAATTAAGCAAATGGTATTAAAAGATAATAAAAATTAGAAAAATTGTCTGGTTCTATAAAAGAGAATATTAAGAATAAATAATTAATAATCAATGCAGTGTATGTAGTAATTTTATCGAAAGTGATCTAAGTGTGGTAATTATATTGAAAGTCGATTAGGTTCGTTTATTTTAAAATATTTAAGCTTTCAATATAACTACCCCATAGAGCCATAAATATTAATAAATACCAATAAATCCCATAAAATTAAACAAAACTTCGAATTTTCAACAAAACTCAAATTCCCATAGTACATAAAATCGTATACCTATAGAAACAAATATTATACATTGAATATACTTTCGTTCTCCTCTCACCCCCTCCCCGTTTCACCCTCTGTTCCACGATTAACGTCGTCGTGAAATTTACAAAAGTTCCAGCAAACGATTTCGCCAAATAATTATTCTACGCGCGCGCGCGAGTGTTCGCCGCGTTGTGTGTGTGTGTGCTTCAGACCGGAATTTCTGTCCGGATTTCAGTACACGTCGAATTTATTCAGGCGGGCACAATCCTATCACGCCGGTCGGACCGTAGTTTCAATGCTTATGGTATTTAGTCTGAAATACCTTTCCTATACTACACGAGGGGCGTTTTGGTATACTGATTTCGTAAATCAAAGGCTAATCGCGTAACCCACACGGGGCGGCGATACGCGCCGCATCTCTGTTCCGGCAAGGTAAGCAGTCGCCGATACGCGTTTAGGTCAAATACAAATAATTTGGACAACTATACGTTCATTTGCCATCTTGTTTTTACCTTCGTCGATATTTGTGTAACAATTAATTCATCGTGATTTAATTTTTCGTTAGAAAGATGATGGGGTAAGAGGTGTATAGTATGGTAATTTTGATTATTCGAATTAAGGAGATGTAGGTGGTCAAATAATTTTTTATTTAATTTTGTTTGTTGATAGAGATGTTTTTAGTGGTTTATTTATATCGTAGATGATTTATAATAATTAGTGATTATTTGTGTGTTAATATTGAATACTCTTTTTTATAGGAAAAGTGTGAATAAATTTTTTAAAGTTAGAATAGCTCGTCGATAGTTCTAACGTCACTTGTTATGTCAATTTAGCTGTATATTTAGTTATTTATTTATATTTATTGTATCTGTTACAATTGGTATAATAGATACAATAGATATTGATATAGATATCTAATATAATAGATATAATCGATATTATAGATGTAATAGATGCCAAATATAATACATATAGCATATATAATATCTACTATAATAAATATCTATGTACAATATTAGATATAATAGACATTATAATAGATATCTAATATAATAGATATAATAGATATAGATATAAATGAATAAATAGATATATGGCTGAATTAATATAATCTGTGATGCTAGAACTATTGAAGAACTATTATATTATATGTTATTTCTATTATACCTATTATATTAGATATCTATAATAATATCTATTATATCTATTATGTTATATATCTATAACAATATCTATTATATTAAAATCTACTATATCTATTATACCTAATATATCAATTATATCAATTATACCTATCATATCTATTACATTAATCATACATATTATTTGCCCACATCTACACTTACATATACAGCACACAATTACAACAACTTATAAACATAAAATCATCAATTTTTTTGTCAGCTCTCAATGTCAACGAGTTAATAATTAATATCAATTGAACAGTTCACAATCACAACGACTTAATAAAAATTATCAATTCTTTATCAGCTCTCAACGTCAACGAGTCAATACTAATAACGAGTTAATAATTAACATTAATTGAACGGTTCATTATCGAAAGCGACGAGTTTTTCCACTACCGCCACGTCTCTAAATCATTCTTCGGTCGGTTTTAATTGTCCCGAACCCCTCTGTCTCCAACAATTTTACTAACGGCCATTACTGCGTGCCAGGGGGGGGGGGGGGGGAGGACACGGAAAGCAATTTAATGAAATTCGAAAAACGAGGAAGTTACCGGCAGTAGCAGCAGCAGCAGTATTTGAACAAGTTGCGCGCTTGCTTGGAAAACCAGTCCCCCGTAATTACTTATGCGTTTTTCTTCGAATCAAAACTTTTTAAAACCGGTCGCCCCCGTGTTGTAACAGAGCCACGAGAAATTTACATGCAATCCGTACGAAAGTTTATGCGCTGGCGCGGTAATTAGATTCTGCCCGATTGTAATTTCTTTCGGTGTTGAAAAACAATTTCGATCGCGTTCTTCGTCCCTGAAAGACTATTTCTCACGTCCTTGTTGCTTTACAACAAATTGACGGCTTTCAAACAATTTAGAAAAATTTAATAAATTTGTTTATCAGTCGGACAATGAATGGATCTATGAAATTGGTGAAATAAATTTTATTTCGACGACAATGCTCGAGGAGAATATATATTGTTTAAAGAATACGCAGCGCAGGTGCGACATTTTCGATCGAAAATATCTGAAAATATTTCGAATAAATCGCGACAGAGAATTGATTAAAAATTAGCTTTATTATATTATCGGTCATGCAATAAATGAGTCTCTCAAATTGTTGAAAATTAGGCTTGTGCTTTATGCAATTTTAAATTCTGCTTTAAAAATATCTGCCGTTGCAATAGACAGGCGAAGCGATATTGATATTAATTAGATTGTGAAAATACAGTTATCATATATTATATAAATAATGTTAAATTATATTTTTATATTTATCTCGATACATTCTATTATTATTTAATATTATTAGAGATCGATCTAGCAACAAATGGATCTCTAAAATTATTCAAATAAATTTTATTTCAACGACAATGCTCGAAAAGAATGTAATATAATATTTAAAGAAATACGCCGCTCAGTTGCGACGCATTCGTCTGAAAATACCTGCAGACGTATCGAACAGAACTGCGACAAGTGAACTGATTAAAGAGACTGGCCTTATCATATTTCCTAGTTACGATCGCTCCCGACTGATCCCTAAGAACCGTGGAAATCCTTTTTCGGCAAATTGGATATATATGAAACTATGCCTTCTCGTGGAAACGGAGCGCGATCCAGGCCAGCCGGGCGAGGATCTAACGTGTGGAAGCAGATATAGGATCCTCCGCGAATCCTGGCAATTTTGGCAAAACCGGGTTCCAACTGTTCCTCGTTCGAACAAATCTATCCGAGCCCCGGCGGTTGTTATCCATGTATTAAACGTATTAGGTTTCCGTGTCCCGTTGATTGGATGCGAAGATAACGTATAAAATTCCATCAATTCCATTATCCGAATTCTATCATCTCGTTGCGATTTTGTAGGCCTCGCGGATATATTTTATTCTTCGCTCGATGAACTATAGCAAATTCTTAATTTAGCTCCTAATCTCTGATTCAAGTTCGCTTATTATATTAAATTTATCATATTATATTTAATACTATACATACTTATATTATATTTATTCTTATATGGCAATTTTTAATGTCACAAATATATTTGTTATAGTAGTAATTTCATGTAAATTTAATCGTATAATATTATAACATATCCTTCATATTTCGTGTAAATTTTAGCAAACGGCACACTGTACTATACTCCTCATATTTCGTGTAAATTTAACCGTACATCACTATATCATATTCTTTATAATATGTGTAAATTTAACTGTGCAATACTGTACTATATTCAACATATAGTTCATGTAAATTTAACTGTGCATTACTGTACTATATCCAACATATATTTCATATAAACTTAACTGTACACTACTACAACATATCCCCCATACAATCATTTAAATTTAACCGTACCATATCCCTAATATAATCGTGTAAATTTAATCGTACACCACTGTAACACGCCTCTAATAATTCCTTAAATTTAACAGTACATCTCTATACCCTAACTCCCCTATCTCCACAGCTAATAACAACCATATTCGTAACATAACAACTCCCCGCTTCCACAGAAACCTACGATCAACCCTTCCGACTTGTCAACCCTTCCAACTTATCATCCCTTTCGACTTATCAACCCTTCCGATTTATATCATCCCTTTCGACCTTCCAACCCTTCCAACTTATCATCCCCCATTACACAGCAATTAACGATTAACTAAAACGGCAGCCGGGATCGTATCAGGTACCGCGACATATCTTTTCATAGCGCGCACAGGCATTATGATTTTATAGAATCAAGGATTTCGTATTCAACATGGAAATGGCGCATATCCGTGCCGCATCAAAGGGCAACGGGACGTCACGGGCGTGCATCTCTGCTGTGCGGAATATACGGAGAAACCGGAAGCGCGCCGGTACCTCTCGAGGAGAGCTCCTTCCCGCGCGGATAGAAACAGAGAGCAGCTCTACTCCCCGCGGGATCGAGATAAATTTCTCGTGTCGGCTAACATACAGAGAACTCCTGCATCGAGTGATTTTCCGCAGCTACGGGACACACGCTGCCAATATCGCGTTATGAGAGAGAAAGAGAGAGGGAGAGGGACGACGTTTCAAGTACGCTCGTCAAAAAGAAAGAAACATTGAATATTCAGTTTTATCGGGTTCCGTTCGACTTCGCCTCGCTGACAGAATTAAATCGCTTCGCTGTTATTTAATTATTGTTTAGTAAGGACTGCGGTTAAAAGATTCAATGACGACTTGATGAAATAACGAAGCATTGCGTGAACGACGTTAGATTCAATTGGAAGTGATCTTTTAACATTTTGCGATTTTTAATCAATTATTTGGGAAAATTCTGAATTATTCAAACGTTGGAAGTAATTATTAGCCCACCCTGTATATGGTGTTCAAAAAAACGTTCGTAATGGGGAAAGAAAGGTTCCTGGTGTCATTTGAAGCAATTTTTTCCTTTGCACAATTGTTCTACGATCCTTCGTTTACGAGTTATTAACGAAAAACAGTGACCAATGAGAGACGAGCTTGGTTGGCGTAAAGTAATCTAGCCAATGAGTGAGATTGAGCCACCTTGCACCAGTTGAGCTCAAGAACCTTTTATTCTACTATACTTCCACTATATTTTACAATGCTTTTATTATATTATACTGTACTTCTATTATATTATACTATACTCCTATTACATTATACTATACATTTACTAAATTATACTAATATTTTTATTAGATTTTTCCATACTTCTATTATATCAAACTTCACTCCTATTACATTATGCTACAAATCTGTTAGATTATATTATATTATACTCTTACTATATTACACTATATTGCTACTACATTATACTATGGATTTACTATATTATACTAATATTTTTATTACATTTTACCATACCTCTATTAAATTTAACTTCACTCCTGTTACATTGTGCTACACTTTTATTATATTATATTTTACTCTCACTACATTATACCATATTCCTACTACATCATACTGTACATTTACTATATCATACTAATACTTTTATTACAATATACCATACCTCTATTATATTATAATATACACTCCTATTACATTAAACTACACTTCCATTACATTATACTATACTTCTATTCCATCATACTATACTCCTACTACACCATACTATACATATACCATATTATACTGTTTCAGGTGCCGATTCTTTCTCAACCGAGCCCATGTTTCAAACTCCTTGAACTATGACGTCGAAACACAGAGACGGAATCCGGATCGGTGTCTACTGCTCCACAGAGTCCGTTAAAGGTAAAAGTTTTCGTCCGAGTTCGCGTATTGTTTAAACGACGGGGCGACAGTTCGTCCGCTGGTTCGTCTCCCCGCGTCACTGACCAAATTAATGCCACCGGCGAAAGTTATGTCACGTTATTGCGCGGGCTGTTAGCTTCGTTCGTTTCTCGCTGGCGAAGTTGAGTGGACTCGCAAGACGGATAATTGAGATAACTAGTACGATAACGGAGTCAATATCGGCGTTAATGGGTGCTGATTATGTATCGGTGGGGGGGTTCTTAACTTGTTTGTCGCCTCGTTTACTTTGGGGAAATTCTATCGGGCTGTAGCAAAAGTTGTTTTCGTTTCTCGACGAAATAATAATAATAATAAGAAGAAATAATATTTGTTAGAGGGGTTAAGGTTAAAACTCTTGATTCGGTATTTTATTGTTATTGAAAAAATTTAGCTATACCATACATAAGTGACAGAATTGTTTAAAATTTAATTTCTAAACATTAATTTTCATACTAATCGACACTATAATTTCTCAATTTTATCAAGATTTGCTAGAGGTACAAATATCGACATCTCACGATGACATATAATTAATAAACGACGCCTTGTAAGTCTATCTTGCAAATTTAATCTCTATAATAATTTATATAAAATATAATAATCTATATAAAATATATTAAACTCTATTAAATAAAAATTTCGTTAAATCCTTGCAATTTTCGAAATTTACACAATCTTTTCCTAATCAAAAATTTAACTATCCTAAATTACTAAACCCTATATAAACAAATTAATGTTCTCGCATCGTGTTTGCTACGACATATAAATTCTATATCCCTATCGTCGCAGCGAAAGGGTTAAACGAGAACCTCGACCAGTCGAAATCGTTAGCGCGTTAAAACATCGCGAAGTCGAATTTAACTAGGAGAGAGAGAGAGCGAGAGAGAGGGAGAGAGGACCGGAAGTAGTCGAGCGAGAGAGTTTCCGCGAGATGGATTACGTTTGGTCGCATTTGCTGATGCCCGGCCAATCCGAGGTAGTGGATCCAGGCGATCGCCGTCAGCGGCCGCCTCCTCCCCATCGTGGAATCACGGTGTCTGATCGCGGTGTGTAAACCTCGGGACAGAAATACGACAGTCGAAGGGACCTGCGTTGCGCGTGTGTCTGTGTGTGTGTGTATGTAGGTGCTGACTCATGACTATTGAAGCTGCCTGGCTCTCTCTCCCGCGCGGACCAGCTCAGCAGAGCAGCCGGACTCCAATTCTAAGCCGGTCGCCTCCCGCGTCTCTCACTGATCAGCGCTTTCACGGTGCTCCGTGGAAACAAATCGTTCCGCGCGACTCATAATTCAACCAACGACAACGAGTAGCGTTGGCAATAACAATTGTCAACTTCAGAAATAAATGCAGAGGGTTTTGCCCTATATTCTAGGCAAAATATTAACAATTAATCATCTGACAAGAGAAAACTCCCGTTTTTACCTTAGCTACGAGTTGCGCTGATATTTTGCTTACATTTGTCTGTCTCTTTTTGTAAAATAATAATTTAATAATAATACTTAAATACACGAATGTATCAGGTACCATACCATAATTACTGAACTTTACTTATAATTGTTATAACTAGGTTTTATTATAATTTATTTTAAATACAAGGATAAACGCTTGGTTATTTCTGCGAAAGCTAGAACAAAATATCAAGTTAATTACTTTAATAACGTTGTGTCATCCATTTATTAGTTATGGAGTTATAGCTTAGTGTCACGAATTTGCTTCTGATGGAAGAGAATTAATCGAACGATTATAGCCAATCGAATTATTAGAGTCGAATGACTATAGTAAATCGAATAATTGCAGTCGAATGACTATAGTAAATCGAATAATTGTAGTCGAATGATTATATCCATTCGAATTATTATAATAGAACGATTACAGTAAATCGAATTATTAGAGTCGAATGATTATAGTAAATCGAATAATTGTAGTCGAATGAATATAGTAAATCGAATAATTGTAGTCAAACGATTATAGCCAATCGAATTATTATAGCCGAGTTATTAAAGTGAATCGAATTATTATACTCGAATGATTGCAGTCAATCAAATTATTATAGTCGAATGATTAGAGTCAATCGAATTATTATAGCCGCGTGATTAGAGTCAATCGATATAGCATAAATATTACAGTCGAATATAGCAGAAGTATTACAGTCGAATGATCATAGCCTTTTTAATTATTATACTCGAACGATTACAGCCAATTGAATTACTATACTCGAAAGATTAGAGTCAATCGAACAATTATAGTCAAATCATTACAGTCGAATGATTATAGTAAATCGAATTATTATAGCAAAAAAGTTCCAACAAAATGTCCCTAAACGCGTCAGATGAGAATGAAATGTACTGTTTACGGGAATGGACACGGACGATACTCAAAAGTGCCGGGAATGCGAAGAACGTGAGCAGACGGTATATTAAAGTCCAACGCGGCTCGCCGTAAAACACAATGACTGCGACCGGGTGTAGCCCGGTTAGCAACAAAAAAAAAAAAGAAAGGGAAGACAGAAAAATGTGTACATTTAATCCCCGCAGGTTTCTCTCGTTACGCATAAATTAAAATGACGCCGGGGCCATGATGCATGAACTATAGAGTGTATACTGTATACGAGCGTTTCTCGTAAATGAAAACTAGCCTTTTTCAGGATGATGCGCGATCTCGACAAACGCAATGTGTCTTTGCGTTTGTTTTATAATCAGGCGAATTTCGCTGCGCGGCAATCTACGAAAGTGTACCTTCGTACCTTCGAAGGGAGCGTGCTTGGACTGGGAAAGGGTTGTTTTCTTTTCGGTGTCTTTCTAGGTTTTAGTTTTATTTTATTAAAATGTTCTATTTTAACAACGTGTTCTATTTTAATATTTTGCTATTAACATTTTACTATTAATCTCCTTTTTCCCTAAATTAAATTTTTCCCTAAAATTTTCTCCATTTAAGAAAGGAAAACTGACCTTAAAACTTCCGAATCGCTTTCATTTATAAAAAAATAAATATATTGTGTACTATGCCCTTTTAAATCTCGCAATATTTTTTATTAAAATGTCTATAGATCAACGCTTATTTTACAAATTTTATTGGATCGCCTTGTATATAAATGACAAAGTTGTACATAATTTCGTGACCATTTCGTCAATTCCTAGCTCAAAATGACCGATTCTTCGTTACCTTTTGTCAGCGCCTTATAGTTTATTCAGCCAAGCTATAATAAAATCGGTATTCTATCAGAACATTCGTCAAAATACGTCCATCACCTAAATCCAAGAATCGGAATACTCGCGAAAGGGTAAAGGGCAGTTTAGCTTCCTCTAAAATTAAGACTTCAATTACTTTGCCAGCGGACCTAAAACGGTGTATTCCCATTTCCTGAATCACGCCGATCAATTACCATTTCTCACAACCACTTTGCGCTATTACCCGCCACTGACAATACAAAATTAGAACCCTCCTTGTGTAACTACATCGCGCGCGTGATCTATCATACCATCGACGAAAAAAGAGAAAGGGAAAAAGGGAACCACGTGTCACGGGGTTACGCGAACGTTGCTGTCACGCTATATGGGGGGTGCGAAACTCGTCGCTTCCTTTAATCACGACCCCAAAAAGGGGCCATCGATTTTTCATATTAGCCCCGGGAACACGCGATGGGGGCGTGTCTCCATAAAGAGACGCGGACACGTGACACACCAAACCTTGTACGATGCATGCGAAATTATAGAGGTGTTTTGCGTTATCATTTATGCGATTCGGGGTGGCAAGATTCTTCAACCCATTAACGATTGTAAACATTTTTATATTGTAGTAATATTAGCATTGGACGATATTTATTTTATCTGTGTTATTTGTTTTATTTGTTGGGGAGGGTAGCTGATATTTTAAGAAATTGTTTAATAATATTTTGGTAGTAGATAGAAAGTTATTAGTTTCGAGGTTATATGGTTGTAATTGAATAATTTTTAATCAATAATTGTCAGTGTATTAATAAATATATGGCTTGAATTATTTATATTTCACTGACAATTTTATATTATATTACTAAGTGATCTATTATACTAATTGATTTTACTAACAGATTTGATTAATATCTTAACGTTTTATTAATATTTTAGGAAATACTAATAAAATCTATTAGTATTATAATATTAATATTTCTGTCTGCATTTTTCTATTTAGGTACGTGTACAGTATCATAAGGAAATGACAATACCCTCCTGCAGGATTCAAGTTACAATGCTTTGCGAAACTGTTTCGTCAATTTTAAACAATGTAGAATAATACTAGGACAATTTGCCGAATGATACTGTACATAATTTTGACATAACCTCTCAGTGTCGCGCATTCATATCCCTACATGCGAACAGCTGTTCTGCGCATTCGTCATTCCGCCTCAATGTCCCAGCGCGTTGTTCAACTAAAAATTTCAATTATCGATTATAATTGTCAAGATTCAAATTAGAATCACTCCCTAACTTTTGCTTGCGTCGCGTTTCGCGAAACAGCCGTCGAACGCGTATCAATGGCCGTCGTTCGCCGCGTGATTTTCCCGCGGCGACGCTCCGTGCGCGCGCGCGCGCCGCCATAATGCAGCATCGCGTCGCGAATTACAGGGCCCCGCCGCGGTTCATTATCGGTCAACCCCTTTTTCCGTCGGAACGCGAACGGAAGAACGTTAATTAACAACGCCCGATCACCGTCGGAACGTGTTTTTACCCGGTGGAGAACGGTATTCCGATTGCCGGGGAATTTATCTGCTCTTTTCGATATCGGGACGCGAACGGATTTTTGTTTCAATTCGCGTCTCGCGAATCTGGGATTTTTGGAATTCGAATGATCAGGATGTTGACTCTTTTATGGGGTTTTGAAGGGAAATAGGAATTGTAGCGGAGGCGTCGTTGTTTAAACATTTTTAGCTGCGTTGATTTATTCTTGATAATTTATAGACCGTAAATAGTTTTATATTCAAGTAACGTTGGCGATGAATAATATTTACTTTATCTAGTTTATTTATTTTATTCATCTAGGAAGAAAAGTACTATTTATAAAATCATTTCATTATTAATAGATTAATAATTCATCGATAATAGATAGCAAATTATTGCGATCATATTGATCGCAAGGTATCGGTCGAGATAAAAAGCCGATTTATGGGCAACCAGTCAGTAAAATGTTAATAATCATTTTCTAAAACATTTTCTATGTGTTTTATTGGTCAAATTAGATGCAGATATTTTTGATAAGTTGTTCTAGAATTGTTCTACATTGTGTAACATTTATGAAACGTAATATTTATTTATGTAATATTTATTTATTTTAACGTAGTTTAACGTAATTCGTACAAGAAGTATATTTATTGTGTAATAAGATGAGAAATTGGCATTTTCTTATGACACGGATACACGTCGTCTGCAATTGTGAGGTTATGTCAAAATTATGTATAGTTTCTTTCCACATGTTATCTTAGAATGCTTCCAAATAGTGCGAAATTTACGAAAATCTTTGACGAAGCGTTTTAGACATGTGATAAGATTGAAACAAATAATTTTGAAACAGAACAGGGTAGAAATGGAGGCAGAGAGAAAATAAGAAAGAGAAAAGGACGAAAGAAGCAGAAGAAGTAAAGAGTTAAGGGAGAAAGAAGGAAGTCGCGAAGCAGAAGAAAAGAGAAACAAAGGAAAAGGCAATCAGAACAACAGGGAAACAAAGAAAGAGACAATTAGGGCAATAGAGAATACAGAAAAAGACACAGAACGAAAAGGCGAGAACCAAAGAAAGACAGAAAACGAAAAGGCGAAAACCAAAGAAAGACAGAAAACGAAAAGGCGAAAATCAAAGAAAGACACAAAATAGAAAGGCGAAAATCAAAGAAAGACACGAGGCAAAAAGCCAAAAACCAAAGAAAGACAGGAAACAATAATTACAGTAGCAAAAGCATCGACGAACGAAGCACCATGGACTCCCAAGCGAAGAGAAAGGACGGAAGAGAGATCCGGGGACAAATCAGTTGAGCTCTCGCGACGGTAAGCCCGCAGAATCTATCTAATTTAGGATCATATTGGGGAGCGGGGAGAAGAGTGAGCGAGCGAGAGAGTGAGAGAGAGAGAGAGAGAGAGGGAGAGAGGGGCCAGCGCAGGAAGATATACCGGGAGCACGTAGGAGAGATTTGCCCCGAGGACGAAACCACTAATCCTTGTGTGGTAATCGACGATTTCCGTCCCTAAATTGTCCGCTCTGCCCCTCTCCCTCCCCATCTCCTCCCTCCCTCTCTCCCTGCGGTAGGGCGCGGCGGAACCTTGCGGCGTTAAACCTTAAAGCCGGCACGCCGCGCCTTTTGTTCTTGCGACACAGTGGCCCGCGGTATAATTGTTTCGATTGCCGGCGATCAAACCTTGATGGTCACGATTATGGTCGACAGAGGGGGGGGGGGGGGGGGGGGGGGGGGGGGGGGGGGGGGGGG
>NC_135772.1:2496456-2496786 GCF_028453695.1 Augochlora pura
GATGATAGCGAGGATATGGGGAACGGTTATGGGGGTGGTACCACTTCATGATAAAGACGAGAAACGGAAACGGTGCGGTTTTCCTCGCTTCGTCCGCGCGAAACAAGATCATAGGGGAAGGTTTTGCGTCGATTTAACCCTTTCGGTGGCGATCAAAATTGTCGACGATGTATTATAACCAGGTGATCACTATTGTGAGTATTTATACACATATGTATGTTACGTTACTGTTTTATGTAAGCTTTTGTATTGTGGAATTTTCAGTCCTGTTTAGTTTTTATTTTATTAACGCGATGATGGACTGTCTTAACCCTTTGCACTGCGAGGGAA
>NC_135772.1:2496886-2523326 GCF_028453695.1 Augochlora pura
AATACTCTATCATATTATATAGTACCCTATAAAATAATATAATATACTGTAGAATAATATAATGTACTATAAAATAATGTAATTATTTTATAAATAATTATAAAATGGGCCGACACTAATTTCTGCCCAAACTTAAAAATTCCATTTTATTATAATATATTTGAAGAAATTAAATTTAACTAACATCGAATACGAAAGAGTTCCAATACCATCCCCTATGATAAATATTAACTTTCTAGCTTCGCTTTAATTAATTAAATTGCTTCAACTGTATAGTGATTTTAGCGGTCGATTGTCGACGTCGAACGTGTTAAAATCACCGATTATTAACTTGTCCAATTTAGAGAATTCTGTTTCACCTTCAACCGAAATCAATGTCCGGTAACTTCTGAAGGAACAGCGAAGGGTTGCGGAATGGTTGCGGAAGGGTTGCGCGATGCAGGCAATATGACTGAACAAGCAACGCCATAGCCGTTGGCAAAACGAGAAAGCAGCACCGCCCCCTCGAGACATTAATCTCCTTAAAACTAAGCCAAGTATTACACGATTAGTTTGCTCTGCCTTAAATTTGTTCCGACGTGGGCGCCGTAGCAAAGGCACTGGATTTACGGATTTCGCAACCCATTGTATCGTCGTTGTTACAAAGTTATCGAATAAAGTATGCATCCGCGCGTCTGGTTTCTCGGAGCGCGCGCGCGAACTTACCTCCCGAAAATTATTCGCGCGACCGGCCGCGTGAAGAGGTGGTTGGCGGTGGGTTTGGAGCCATTGCAGCAACGGGCATAAATAAAGGAGAATTTGCCGAACGGTTTATATCTTCGGTGGGAGGAGGGGGGAGCGTTAATCTTCTTAAAACCGGCGGCAAAGCATTATACGATTAGTTGCTGCTTTAAATTTGCTCGAACGTAATCTTTCCGTAAGAGGATTTCTGGTACCTACCGCGACCGCGATTATTAATATGTTATCGGCCCCCGCGAAGGTTCTCCTACCGTCGTCTCTTCTACTCTTTCTTTTACTTAAATATACTTACACTTAATCTTTCATAGGTTATTCGCGGAGCCAGATGAATCGAATCGTTGCAAACGTTCGCGGAATTGGCGTGGAAACCATAAGGGTGGTTTTGAAAGTCGTATAAATCGCGTGTGGTTTGCTCCGTGATGCTTCCATATATTATTATTTTATATTATATATATATTTTTTTATAGGAAAAAATATTCTAAATATATTGTAAATTGCGCAATCCTTATGCAGGGGTTGGAAAACCGAAGGGTGCTTTTGATAGCTGTATAAATCACGTGCGTTTTGTTCCGCGATACTTCTATATATTGTTTGATTTTATATACTATATTTATATATGTATTATATATTTTGGATAGGAAAAAATATTAAGTGCAATTCTTCAACGTCAAATTTATATAGCACTGTAATAGTTTTTTAATAACTAGAAGAACATATCCTCTGCGTACTACAACGATATTTGCAGAATCTCATTTGCGTCGCTTTTTAATTAATAATAAATCCTAGTTAGTTAGTAATAAACCCCAGCGACCACCTATAATATAGTATAATAAACGAAATAGCAAAATAGCGAATTTTGATTTAGAAATAATGCAATAAGTCTCGCATTGAACAATAACACTAAAATCGAAAAGGACTCCAAATCCATGAAAAGACTTTCTAAAAATAACAAAGAATAAATCGAATAATTTTCTTAAACAACCACAGCAGCAATAAACCATATCCTCCCCCATACAAGGTATCGAACATAGAAATCGATCGATGGCAATCAATTAGACCCGGTGTCCAATCCAGCCTTGAAAAAGAAAAAACAAAAGAAAAACCAAAGAAGAATCTATAAATTCCTATAAGGAGCTTCCCATGAACTTTCCGCTCGAAAACACCGCTGAGTCGTCGTTAAACCGTCGAAGTTCGCTATCCAGACAGGAAGAGCGGAGAATGAGAATGAGAAGGAGAAGAAGAAGAAGAGGGAAAGGAGGGGGTAAAAATGCTCGAGGAAACGAATCGCGAAGGTGGTCGTACGACGAGGTTAGGTCCGAACAGAGTCGTTACGACCGTGCGAACTCGGTTTGGTAGTAGCCCCGATGATTTTCGCCCACCGGAAATGGCCGATGCGGTTCCTCTGCCCGGCCTCCGACTATACCAGATTAGGAATACAGTTGAGAACGCGGCTTCAGAATGCTCGACGCGCCGCGCCCCCCCTCCCCTTCGACCGCTATCTCTCTTGATATTACCACCGCCTTTGTCGCGATAAAAGAGCCACCGAGGATCATTGAAACTTTTTATTTCGTCCGGCGTCCTACGATTCTTTTTCGAACTTTCCGGGGGACGATCTTGTCGGCGTGATCGCGGCAAGGGTTTAGAATATCGGAGAACATGCTCGCTATAATATACATTTCAGTGTTTTATTTTATTTTTTAGTGTTTTATATTATTTTGTAGGATTTTATATTATTTTACAGGATATTATATTATTTTATAATGCATTGTACTATTTTATAGTGTTTTCTATTATTTTATAGTACATTATATTATTCTATAGTGTATTATATTATTTTATAGGGTACTATATTATATGATAGAGTATTATATTATTTTAAAGGGTTTTATACTATTTTATAGGGCATTATATTATATTATAGAGTATTATATTATTTTAGAGAGTATTACATTATTTTATAGTACTTTATATTATTCTATAGTATATTATATTATTTTATAGCGAACTATATTATATGATAGAGTATTATATTATTTTAAAGGATATTATACTATTTTATAGGGAATTATATTATATTATAGAGTATTATATTATTTTAGAGAGTATTACATTATTTTATAGGGTATTATATTATATTATATTATATTATAGGGTACTGTATTATTTTATCGCGTATTATATTATTTTATAGAGAATAATCTATTTGAAAGAGACCTGAATTTATTTGTATTTAATTTAGATATTTAAGGGTTGCATTTGAAAAATATATGTTACGATATGAATGTGTATTAAATTTACAATTCCTGTTAAAATAATAGCAATTATAAAGTAAAATGATCGGCAAGTAAAATTCAGTAAGGAAAAGTAAGAGAAAATAATTATTAAGCAAAGTAGTATATTAGGGTTAAGTAAAATTAGGTGAATATAATTACTGAGTAAGTAAATCGGTACTAAATAAAATCAAGTGAATAACATATATAATATATAATTAGCTAATTAATATATAGATCTTTATATATAAATTAAAAATTAATACAATACAATATTATATAATATAATATGGTACATCGATATTATATAATTTAATGTAGTAGAATAAATATTTTGTAACATAATGCAGTACAATATATAGAATACAATATTTCATAATATAATAAGTACAATACAATATTATATAGTGTAGTCTGAGGCGATAAATGTCCAAAACGATTGTCAAACGAAAGGGTTAATTAGCAACCGATACGCTGTTAACTGCAACACTAAAACTGTATATAATTAATTATATATGAAGATCTATATTACATAATAGATTAACCACTAACCAATAAAATAGCATATCCCTTCATAAATAAAATAAACATACATAAAATAAAAGTCGCCTCGCATCTGAATTTTCGCGTATCATTTTCTATTTCACGAAGTAAATCGCAGACTTTGTGAACGTTTACGTGTACCAGCGCGATAAACAAGATGGCGTCGGAGGATCGCGCTTTTGAAACACGAAGACAGAGTGTCCCCCCTTTTTATTAATTAACCCTTTGCAGTCGGAGCCATTTTAACTGAAATCAAAATATTTCTTCAGACTTGCAGCGTTTCCATTTTATATAACCTGCAGCAATTTTATACATTATAAAATTGAATTTTATGACTTATGTAATAGATGATAGCTCTTAACAATTTTTTAAATATTGGTTAATTTGCTAAAGATTATTTGGAAACGTGGCACGACAATTTTTCGTTGGCGCCATAGAGTCGCCATTCGACCGCAAAGGGTTAAAAACTTCGAACGGTCAGCGTGCACACGCCCGGACTCTTCTCCTTTAAGATCTACAGGCTGCTGCAACGGAATGAATTATCAGGAGTGCACTTTCATCACGAAAATGTGTTGCCAACGCTCGGTGAAAAAAAAAAAGAAAACAAGAAAAATGGAAGAAGAAGAAGAAGAAAAAAAAGGGGAAACGAAACATTGGTAACCAGGCGCGAAATAAGGGACCAGAACGTGGCATACGCTTTTCTAAATTCCCGCGAAAAGTGCTGCTGCTGCTCTACGTGGCGTGTGTCTTCCGCGAACGTTTCGCAGCGGTGGCTTTCAAAGAGTTTCATTGCTGTGAAATACGTAAAAAAAAAGAGAGAAAGAGTAAAAGAATTTCTTTTTTTATTACCGAGCATTTTCATTACGATTATTTACAGCTCGCGGAGCAGAGCGTACTCTTTATGAGCAGCTCGTTACATGATTCGCGATAATTGCGAACCGGAATGTCCGTAATTGAATCAGAACGAAAAGGAACGAACGGGACGTGTGCGCGAATTGTTTAAACGATTGTTGGAAAAGAATTACTTTGGTGTCGAAATGCGTCAGAGTTTTATCATAGTTTCCTGTATCAATTCTTCGTATTTCGTTTCAATTTTTTAAAATGTATAATTTTATAAGGTGTATAATTTGGTATAGATTGTTAAAATACTGTGCTGTAATTAATTAGCTGTTTTTGGAGATTATAGTCGTCATGAACAAATTGCAATAATTTCTGCCGTGATTAGTTTAAATACTTAGTTATTATTTTGGCGTGAATTCTTGACGTGCTTTTTTGTTGTTTTCTGGTATAATTAATTTTATATTTACTGAATAAAGTATATCACATTTTTGAGTTCAAGAATAAACAAGATCAAAGAATAGAAAAAAAGTTAATATATGTGGTTCGATAAATATAAAGTTAATTATGCTCGAAAACAACCCTTATAGTAACCAAGTCCACTGAGAGTCCGAGACCTATTTTACAAACAATATAATAAATATCTAATATATAATAAATTTCCAATAGATAATATATATCTAATAAATGATAAATATATCCTACGAAACAAGGAAAAATCGACGCGACAATCCAAACATTAACAACAAGACTAATCCACGATCTCGCATAACGAGTGCTTCAACAAATTAGACCTTCGCCCTATAATAAATCCGACCCTAAGGCATCAGCCTTCGGGTCTAGTCGGAGTGGGCCCTTTAGAAACGCGCGGAAGGATATTGCAATTACCGAGACATCGAAAAATGAAACATTCCGCTCGGCCGGTGGTTCCACGTCAAGAATTAATAACTACACCCGGCGAACCTGTCGCGAGCACCCCCCGAGATCGAAATGAAATCGAGCAGAGGTCGCCCGTGGAATTGGACTCGGAAAGAAAAAACTACAGGGTTCCGGCTTCTCTCTATTCCCGTGGCTTTGTAATCATCGGAAACGTTCCGCGGAAAGAACGGAAAAAGTATCGAGATCGAGAGAGACAGACAGACAGAGAGAGAGAGAGAGAGAGAGAGAGAGAGAGAGAGAGAGAGAGAGGACGTCGCGGCTGACCCAGTCCTATAACCCGTAAGAGAAAGAGGTGAACAATTGACCGTCGCTGGGCGCCGTGTGACGAAAACGAAGACGAGTCCCCTACTCGCATATATATGTATAGGTCCAGTCAAATACAGGAGGGGTTCGAACAAAAAACGGGGGCGGGCTCGCCGCGGCGAATAAAATGGAAAAAAGGTGGCCGAAACGGACAGAGAAGTGTGTCAATCGAAACAAACCGAATGTGCGAAGTCAAAGGACCGCGGACCGTTTCGGAATGGTGGGAGAAGGTAGAGGGGGGTCGATCACCACAGAGGGGGAGTGAGAGAGAGTAGATAGATAAATAGATCGATAGATAGATAGACAGATTGATAGATAGATAGATAGATAGATAGCTAGCTAGATAGATAGCTAGATAGATAGATAGAGAGAGAGAGAGAGAGAGAGAGAGAGAGCGAGAGAGAGAGCGTAGAAGATAGAGCGCGAGAGACGAAACGCGTGAGAAACAGAGTGCGTGAAACAGAGCGCATGAGAGACAAATCGCGTGAGAAATAGAGCGTGAGAGACAAAGCGTGTAAGAAATAGAGCGAGAGATACAGAGCGTGAGAGACAAAGCGAGTGAGATATAGAGCGAGAGATACAGAGCGTGAGAGACAAGGTGCAAGAAATAGAGCTCGTGAGAGACAAAGTATGAGAGATAGAGTGCGCGAGAGACAAAACGCGTGAGAAGCAAAGCGCAAGAGAGATGAATCGCGTGAGAAATAAAGCGTGAGAGACAAAGCGTGTGAGAAATAGTGCGAGAGAGACAAAGCGAGTAAGAAATAGAGCGTGAGAGACAAAGCGAGTGAGATATAGAGCGCGTGAGAGACAAAGCGAGTGAGAAGCAGAGCGTGAGAGACAAGGCGCGAGAAATAGAGCTCGTGAGAGACAAAGTATGAGAGATAGAGTGCGTGAGAGACAAAGCACTGAAAATAGAGCGTATGAAAAATAGAGCGTGGGAGACAAAGTGCGAAGGATAGAAATCGTGAAAAACGGAACGTGAGAGACAAAGTATGGAGGACAGAGTGCGTGGGGGTCAAAGTATGAGGGACCGAGTGCGTGAGAGACAAAGCACTGAAGATAGAGCGTGAGAGACAAAGCACGAAAAATAGTGCTTGTGGAAAACGGAGCGTGAGAGACAAAGCGTGACAGTCGGAGAGTTGGAGATAGATCGTGAGAGAGACAAAGCTCGACGGATAGAGCATATAAGAGACAGAGCGCTAGAAATAGAGCGAATAAAAGACACATCGCGAAAAAGAAGACGCAAAAGATACAACGTGACAGATAAAGCACATGATAGACAAACACTGCAAAGAGAGCGCGAGAAAGGGAGCCGATAGAGAAAGAGAGAGGGAAATGGAGAGAGGTAGAAAAAGATACAAAGGAAGAGAAATCGAGAGAGAGAGGGGTAGAAAAGAGACAGGGAAGGAAAAATAAAGAGAAGAAGATAAAGAGAGATAGTGAGAAAAGAGAGATAGAAATGGAGAGAGAAAGAAAAAGAGAGGGGGGGGGGCAAAGAGGATTACAGAGGTCCGGGGTAGTGAAAATAATAAGAGATGCCGCTGTAGAGGACGGCGAAAAGGCAGGAAACGAGGCGCGCGTAGCTAGGCGCATGTAGAAAAGACACCTGGAATCGACGGTGTACCGATTTCACGAGGTACTGCTGTTTCGGTAGGGATAGAGCGGACCTACGTAGGCGGCCATTACACGGACGTTATTTCACTGAAAGGTTTTCGTGCGCGGATAGAACGAGCTGTAATCGAAACATCGTTGTACGTCCGCTTTTTCCTCCCTTTTCTATTCGGGCCGGGTTCGTGAACTAGCAAGGGGTCGGTCGTCGCATCCTCTCTCTCTCTCTCTCTCTCTCTCTCTCTCTCTCTCTCCTTTTTTCCCTTTTTTACGCCAGGTTCATTTCGATCCTTTTTTTTCCCAGATCAACCGGAACGAATTCGTTTCGGAAGATCCGCCAGATATGTTTGATCCAGGCCACGAGGGCGATGCTTCTAATAAAGAATGTGTTCCAATGGATTGATGTTTTTTAGTTGTCGAACGCACGGTCCGGCTATTCGATTTACGCGATACGGTTCGGTAATTAATTATTGGGATTTATTCAGCACGGGTTTTAATTTAGTAGATTTTTCTGTGTTTTAAGAATCGGTCGGTTATTGGTCGCATTCAATGGAGAATTGTAGGAGTTGATTCGTAAATATTAATATATAATTACAGTGTCTAGTTGGAAGTAAATTATTAACTGTAATATAGGTGATGCAACTTTAAATGCTAAGTATTAATGTTATTTATTATTCCCAAATCGAAAGGATATTTTATTCTTCTGATGTTCAAGATTTAAATATAAGAACACCGAATAAATAAAAATTGTCTCGTTTTATTAGGAGAATTATTTATTAGGAATCCTAGTTCAATAGGTTCGCCATTTTATTTTCTATTAGCGTTGACCAATTTAAGTTTCTCAAATCATTATAGAATTACAAAATTTTATTAAGAATTAAATATTCTATAGAATCCGAAAATTCTATTAAGAATTAACAATTTCATAGAACTAATCAATTTGATTAAGAATGAAAAATTCTATAGAATCAAAAAATTACTATAGAATATTTATTCCATTAAATTAAGAAATTACTACAGAATTCTCGTTCTCAAAACAAATTACTGTAAACATTTAAATAACGCATCGCTTGGATCTAAATTGAAAAAATTACAATAAATAGAATGTTCCTAGATTTTTTTAGTCGCCCAAATAACGTATCCCATATCAATAATCGAACGAAATTATGGGGTTTCTTCAGGGGGGTTGTTCCATCCCAAATCTCCGATACGGCTTCAATTTCTCGTCAGAAACAGACGATCTATTATGACTGATAACTTTGCGCAAGCATCGGGGGGCGGGAGTTTGTCCCCCCCCCCCCTTCCCCGAAATTTTCCATGTCAATCACAAATAGATTGTCTAGTTGCCATAGTTTCCGGAAACCAATTCGAAACTTCCGTTGCAGAACAGTGACGGAGCACGGTTTCCTTAATTGAAGAACAGAGAGGAATACCTTCTCCCGCTGAATACGGGGGACTCTCGTTGCTCTACTTTGGCTACGATAGTTCCAATTCTAGCCGCTTCAATTGAATTCATTCGCGAAAGGCATTTGGCCATTCGTGCGCGATCCTATTTCACGTATGACGACTATTCAATGCCGCGTTCGTTGCCACGTGTGTCATTGTTGGCGTACAGGTGCAATTAATATCGTATAATGTATACAGGGTGTTTCAAAATTGTACATACACCGGGAAATGAGAGGTTACCGTAAATGGCCTCAGGAACCCTATACTATAATATAATCAATACTATAATAGCATTATAGTATTCTATAGTATTCTATAGTATTCGTATTATAGTATTATAGTATTCTATAGTATTATAGTATTATAGTATTCTATAGTAAGATTAATATAAACTATTACATAGTATAATATAATAATGCAGTAACACATGTTCTGACACTATATATTGTGGCATTGTAACATTATGACACTGTATATTAATTAAATTCTGACATTAAATATTATGAGATTGTAATATTGTATATTAATGACATTCTGACATTAAATATTGTGGCATTCTGACATTATATATTGTGACATTTTAACATTTATATATCGTGACACATTTCTTACATTCATAATGTATTTCCCTTCTTTTGCTATATTTACGTCACACTATACGCTTGCGCCTTTTGTCTAATTGTTGTAAAATCTACCAGAATAATTATCGATAAAATAGTTAAGACGCCTAAAGACGCTCTCAGTATCACTAATATTATATACATATATTGTAAAATATGTAGTTTATTGTAATATATATAGTATATAGTATCTTGTAAATACAATATTACTGTTAGTGCCCAGCACTAATATTCTTTATGACACGGACGGTACCTAGTCGGCTATTTTTCAGCTTAGGACTTTCGGCTAGCATCTGCCATGCAATTTAGATTAAAATTACTCGTCCTGCCTAGAGAACGCATACTTTATCGCTCAACTTTAGGATTTCGCTTCTCCCGGCCTCGGTAGCCAAGACGCGTCATAAAAAAAGGAAAGTTCCGAAGGGTGAGTCCCATGTTAGTTTACAACGGTGGCCAGCCGTGATCACACCTGGAGGAATTTCCCGTCTTTGTTAAAATATCGCTGTCGCCCCCCGCCTTCCATATCCCAGCAACTTCCAAAAGGACGCGCCGAGGCGCAAAGGAAAGGCGCCTTCTTGAACCAGACTCGCCGATTGGTTATCGCCAAGATCATAGAAAACCAATCTGCGAGTATTAGAAACGCGCGAGAGGGGTAGCAGTTTACCTCGAGAGACAACATTTTTTCGAACATCAGAGTTGGAATAGAATTCGAGGACCTCCGACCTCCGAAGGAAAGGTGTAAATGGTACGAGGCTGAATATATCAGTTTTTTCGCCACTAAATTCGCCCCAACAACCATCGAAAGCTACATTGTTGCCCACGGAGTGTCCCACCGACGAGAAACTTTACCCCTAGCTACACAAAGGTGAAACCGAAGTATTTTTTCAGCGAAGTGCCGTAGAAAAGGGAGATCGAATCTCTATGGAAAGCGTTCCGCCGTCGTCGTCGCTGCCGCACGCCGGTAGAAGGAAACCGGTTCCGAGGCACGTGGCCGTCAGGGGCCCCAGTCGTGGCCGTGGCAGCGACCCGAACGTGTCACGTTCGCTAGATGGTAGTTGTTCGAGGCTTCTCATACCTGTCCGTCTGTCCCACCGGTATGTTTGACCAGCGAAGCCCGAGAAAGAGGGACGGCGTCAGCTCCGGGAACTCCGGTGAATTAGGGGATGTATTTTCTGCGGATAGGTCGAGAGTGAAATCACATGGACGATGTTGGGAATGTCGTCTGAGATTGTTTTTCGACATCTCGAGATATCGACCGGTTTTAGAAGACAGTTTCCCAGGTGTTTCGAAAATGGAACGAAGTGAAAGAAACGAGCACTAAAAATATATAGAATTTCTTTTGTTTCTTTATTTCGATTATTTTTTAGGTTTTGGGGCGATTTTGTCTGCATTAGTTGAGTGAAGAGAAGCGTCGGAGAGAAATTGTTTTATTGGGGCTTATTTATTCCATTCGGAATAAAAGAGATAGGTATATATATATCACTGTATTTATTATATTGGTATATATATTACTGTATCTATTATATTGATATATATATACTATTTCCGCTTTTAAATTCTAATACATGGGTTTCTTCAGCAACATAGTTAGTATATTAAGTAAGTAACAAGTTCGGAACTGATGTAACAAGTAATTTTGGAAGTAAGTAATCACCTTAAAATTGCTATAATTTAGTATCGTCGAGATCGCTATATCAAGATCAAGTATACAAGAAATCTCCATAAACAACCCTAAATCACATTCATCCTTACGAAAAACCTGCGCAACGAATCAAATCATCGTAAAAGCACGACACAAACACAGAGTTTAATATAAATAAAAACTATCGTCATGCTCATGACAAATCCATTTCCGGTCGCTAGCAAGCTCCCCGAAATTATTCAATATTTATACGATACTGCCAAGAAGGAAGAAGAAAAGCGTGGCAATATGGTGGACGCGATACCCCCGCGTCACACAGCACATCGGTAATATCCGGTATCCACGATACGTAAAGAGATCCGCGGGGGGGAGTGAGGGGAAGGGGGATAAGAGAGAAGGGAGGGCAATAATAAAATAATAGTAGCAGCACGCGATCCATAAGAGATCCCATGGTCGCGTGCGCGGGGCTCTCGGGCACCCAGGAAATTATTTCTTCGTTTCACGTGCGAGCAACCTCTTTATCGTTCGACGATCTACCGTGATCGAGGGTAGGGGGGGGGGGGAGGGGGTGGAATTACACCGACCGTTCGGTCGCCGGTATATTCGCGATGATGATAGATTCGCTCTGTGAATAAAGAACGCGCGAATAAGGCTTCCACCTATCCTTACGCTCTCGCCTCGGCAATATACGGTGCTGAGATATACGTGTATTTCACGTCAATCTTATCGATTGATAAATTATACTAGGCGAATGATTATTTTCGGCGTTAATCACGCGTTGCGCAAAATTGCCGCGTCGAAAGGAGCGAATTACCTAACAATTTCAGAACGAAACATCTTTCTTGGTTTGAATTGCATGGAATGACGTGTAAGGGTAGGGTGATCGTGGTTGAGACGGTGCAGGTTTGTTTATAGCGTCGGTATGTAATAAAACAATTGAAATAAAATAGTCGATAAAGTTATCTAAAATATCTTTTCGATATATTAGTAATTTATGAGTTATAATTAATATATCGATACTAGTAATAATAGTGATAATGTCGATAATAGTAATAATAATAATATCAATTATAGTAATAATAATAATGCCAGCAATAGTAATAATAATAAAAATAATAAGATATAATAGAAGATATAGAATAAAATAGTCATCTGAAATACATTTTCGATATATTAATAATTGATGTATTATAATCAATATATCGAGACTAGTAATAATAATGTCTATATTAGTTATAATAATAATACCAATAATAGTAATAGTAATAATGCCAGCAATAGTAACGATAATAAAAATAATAAAATAAAAGGTATAGAATTAAATAGTCGATAAAGTGAGTTAAAATATAATACAATAATGTATATAAAGCAATATACAATAATATATATACCGATATAATAAATACAATAATATATACCAACGTTCAACAAATCTAATAACACAATACATATAGTAATAAAATCGAATAGAATTAAATCTCGAATAAATCGACGCATATGAAATCTAAGACAAACACAGAAAATATAAAAATACATAGATGAAATATTGAATTTTCAGGCGACTTTTAGGCGATTGAATTTCCATGCCACTCCACTACGATATTAATTGCCAGAACTCGATAAACCTTGTCAAATATTAAAACGCCGCCCATCCCCGTGCCCCAGAGTTACGAACGCACGAAGCTTGCCATTTCCCTTTGATTTTCCGCGCGAGGGGACTCGCGAGCCGTTCCACAGCCTGGACGTCGCTTCTAAATAAATTCATTAGCTGTAAATAAATTCTTGGCCCTTTTACAGCGCAGCAAACGCGATCGTAAGTTTGCCCCGTGTGTACGCCGTGGCAAATTACGTGCGCGCGATGATTATTACGGAAAATTGAATATACAAAAGCAGCTGTCGCCGCACGCGGCCGGAACCGGCTCTCGAGAGCGAGCTCTCTTCCCTCCTCGGCTTCATACATGATATTGGAATCCCTCCGACAACAGCGTCTCGTTTCCGTGAACCTCCCCGGCGGACGCGACGGGGCTCTCATTAAACATTCCCATAAATTTGCCGGCGCTGCGCGGCTTCTTTTCACTGTTCGGCCCTGTTACGCGGTTTACCCCTTTCGTACGAGAGATCAACGCGAATGGAGGATCTTTGCAAGCAGAGTACATCAAAGTAGAGTGTCTATTTGTTAGCGACGCGTTCTCGTTAACCCCTTGTCATACTTTGACTTGACTCGCGATGACTTGACATAACCTGACATTACTACTAATAAATTATTCTGTTCTTTAAAATTGAAATATAATTCTAATTCCATTCTTATTAATATTTAAGCGTTCACTCAGGCACGGTATAAACATTAACCCTTCGCAGTCGAAGCCATTTCAACTAGAAATCCAAAATATATGTCCAGACTTATATAGTATTTCCATTTTATATAATCCGGTGGATTTTATAGGTTATGGAACTGAATTTTGTGACTCGTGCAAGAGTTAACAGTCCTTCGCAAGTTTTTGTGTATAAGTAGATCTTGATAAAAGTTATTTTGAAACGTGGCATGATCATTTTTAGGGACGACTTTAAGGCGCCACTCGACCGCAAAGGGTTAACAATTATTAAATCCAAGCTTCGGCGAGGTCTATTAAAAAATAATTTTGCAATGTACTACAGTAATTTTAATGGCAACTTTTTCAAGTTGCCAGTCGAGTGCAAAGGTTTAAATATCAATAAAGAAAAACCTCCCCCGCAATAGACACTCGTCCGTGAAATAATAATTTTCAAGGTGGGTCATTTCCTGACGGTGGTCACGTGTAGCGACAACCTGTCGTTGTTCCTTAAGGTGTCCTCGCCCTACCTTCACAGCCAGAGTCACACTATTACCAGTTGAAAATTACGCCGCGGGACGCCTTAGCCAGGTAATTAAGTAATTAACGATCTTGATGCGCCAGGTGGTGGTGGTGGTAGTGGTGGTTGGTATGTGTGTCTTTAATCGGTAACCGGCGACTAGTTTTACGCTCGGCATGGCCGGGGCGATTTCTAATGTAAACGAGAGCAACGCTAATTGGTAGCTTCGTAACACGTGCCAAGGCTACTCTGCTCTGCGTTCGAGAGAGAGGAGTGTCATTACGAAATTGCTGAAGTCGCGAGAGTTAGCTCCTCTCTCCTCCTCCTCCTCCCCTCTACCCCACCCCGCTGATAGTCCGCCACTTAGAAGTCCCGGAGGATTTCCGAGGCCATTACTACTATTTGCTCAGTAAAATTACAGAAACTTATTCCCGTCCGACCGTGTTCCTTAGTTACTTTTTTCCAGGCCACCCTCCTCGCGTCACCCTCCGCCAGCAAACCCCCGCGCCCCGCGCCACCCCCGGCGATCTCTGCCCCGTTCTTTATCCGGGGATCCCTCGGCCCCGTTTCGGACCTCCTTTTTCCACGGTCATCCGCATTATCGCCTTATTCGCTCCAATTTCTCCACAGCCCCCCCTCTCTCTCTCTCTCGCTCTGTCTCTTTCTGTCTCTCTAATTCTCTCTCTCTCTATATATATATATATCTTTCTGTCTCTCCAGTTTTCTCTCTCTTTCTCTTTGTCTCTTTCTGACTCCCTAATTGTCTCTCTATATATCTTTCTGTCTCTTCAACTCTCTCTCTCTCTCTCTCTCTCTCTCTCTGTCTCTTTCTATTAGGTTGGTGCATATGAAATGTCGGATGTTTAACCCTTTGCACTCGACGCCATTTTAGCTGTAATTTTAATATAACTTCTCTGACATATAACATTTCCATTTTATATGACAAAATGTATTTCATGCATATGAAATTGAATATTGTAACTCAGGCAACAACAGTTATATTTTTAATAATAATTTTTGAAATCTAATTTTTCATAATATAAAAATGATTTTGGAACGTACTGTAACAATTTCAGTGGTGCCTCAGTATCACCACTCGAGTGCAAAGGGTTAATATATAAAACTGTTTATCTAAATATAATAAAACTGTATATCTAAATATAAAAAGCCGATGCTCCCAGCTCTAAAATGGCTCTATATTTATTGTTATATATTTTGCTGTTTCGAAGTTGTAACAGTTTAAATATCGACTGATTCTCGGAAAATCAATAATTTAATATGCGAATTATTTCCGAATCAATCTTTCCCAACAATAATATTAGGTTGGTGTGAAAGTTGTAAAAGTATTTTTTAAAAAGAACTGCAGAACTGACAATAATTTCCCTTTAAAATAGACTACGGATCTTATGGTAAAAATGAATAATAAAGTGAATAATAGAATGAATGGGAATTCAAAATTCTAAATATACAAGAAGAATTAAATTAAGAGAATATTTCCTTCTGTTTATCTGTTAATGTTTTTATTAAATTTTTATCTCGTTGCATAATAGCACAACTAAGCCACAGAAATGAATAGAGAAAACGTAGGAAGCCTCCTAAAATTATTTACAATTATCCATAGCATTAAACATCTTAGCCTTCTATCTTCAATCTTATATATCAATTAGCCTTCTATTAGGTTGGTGCATATGAAATGTCGGATGTTTAAATAAATATATAAAACTTTTGATTAAATCAATAACTTTTGAAAAAAGATATGTAGTTTTATATAATCGCTTACAAATCCGATATTTCGTATGTATCAACCTAATATCTTTCCAATTCTCTCTTCTCTCTCTCTCTCTCTTTCTCTATTTTTCTCTCTCTCTCTCTTCTCTTTCTCTCTCTCTTCTCTGTCTCTCTCTTTCTCTTCTCTGTCTCTTTCTGTCTCTCTCTCGTCTCTCATTCTTATCGCCTCAGTAATCTCCACCCTTCCCCCACCCTTTCCCCTCGGCCGTACACCAGTTCGCCGAACGAATTCCCGTCCGCTTCGTTTGTTCAATCGATCTAACAAAGTGCCAATTAAGTGGCCGCTCAAACTTTTCGACGATAATGAGGAGGAAAATCGGAGGAGGTTGAGGAGACGGAGGGAGGGGGGGGGGGGTTGGAGAGGAAGGAGCGGTAATAAGCAGTCAGAGGGAAGTGGGGAGGATACTTTTTAATGCAATTAGGGGCCGCGACTGATTTAACGGCGCACGGCTATTAAGTCTTGACCGATGACGAGCGCGGTTCCGTCGGGAATGGAATCATCCCCCTCCGCAATAATAATAATAATTATAACAGGATGAACATTTGAACGGAATAAATGTAACAGTATTAAAATATGAAAATTTATAGAAAAATTATTAACGAAAAATGGATGAACGAACTAAAGCGAGAGTTTTTCAATGGCAATACCTGCCGCGATGATTTTAATAATGAGAATATGATGACTATAGTGCGTGGAATGTAGTTGTTGAATGATTTATTTATTTTGGAGAGGGGGTTGGTTATGGTGGATGATGTTTTGTTGATAAAGCTTTGATTTTTAGGCGATTATTATTAATGAGTTATGGCACAGGTTTGGGATTTTTTTAGGGATGTTTTATGCGTTTATGGTTGCTTAATTGTGGCAGATTTTGTAAATTGAGGAGGGTAGTATTTTGTTTAATTTAATTTGTGGTTCAAGCTTTGTCAATGCTATAATTTTATAGAAAGTTAGAACACTGAATTATGCTTGGCATTATTAATTTCTGTTGGAGCGATTAGGGTTAATATATGGAATATATATTACGTATAATTTAATATATGTAATATCTATAATATAAAATATATAATATCTGTAATATAAAATCATATAATATATATAATATCTGTGATATTATTTAATATATAATATATGTAATACAATTTAATGCTACAGCAGTTATTTTATACATAGTTCAATTAGAAAACAAAATACATTTTCCCAAAGATTGAAAATAAATAATTCAAACTAAACAATCTAGCACGAAAGAATGATTGAATATTTATTTATTTATTTTGACATTTTATTTCAATATTTATCTATTCATTTTGATATTTTACTTTAACTAAAATTCATCAATCTATTTTTGATATTTTATTTTAACGTTTATATCTATTTCTCTCAATATTTTATTTCAACATTATAATTTGCTAATATTAATATTACATCTTCTAATGAAAAAGTCCACCATTATACTGTGAAATAATTATTTCAACAATCTATCAAAATAAAACAGATACGTCAGTAAAATATAATAATTATTATTATAACTTCAAAAGTAACGCAAGAAGCAATTTATAACCAAGGAACGATCTTTTAAAAAGGAATCGGAGAATGTTCGTAACGGTGGCATTAATGTTAAACGCGTAACGATTGAATGTTTTAAATATTAATATATACCCCCGAAGTAATCGAAATATGAATCTCATCGAAATGTGAAATACACGGCGAAAGCAACGTTGGAAATGAAGAATTTCAATATACATACATTGAGCGGAGGGCAGTTCGGTCCAACGGATTATGTTATTAATTTCCCACTGCATTCAAGCAATCGAAATTTACCCGGAACGATTTTACCATTTTGTAATATCGATTGTAATATTTACATATTAAAAATATATATGTAAAAATCCGAACGAATACCTCTGTCACGAGAATGTTAATGTCGTTTCCATTGCTTCTTTTATTCAAAAATTAAACGACGATTCATAATATTATTCTGAGTTATTAATAAAACATTTTTAAATTATAGTAATACAATAAAATATCTCATAAAAGTATTGCAATTTATAAGTAATACACAAATTGGTTAGGAACAATAATCTCAATATTTTAATTATTCGTTGAATTTAGGGTTGCAGACTTATCAATCATTTTATGTTAAGGTTATGTAAGATTTTACCATTTTGTAATACTAATTATAATATTTACATATTAAAAATATATATAAAAATTTGTACAAGTTTCGTGGCAATTTGCATTGTTTATTTTACTTAAAAATTAAACAATGACTTCTAAAACTATATTAATTTCTAAATGATCTATAAATTGATTACAAACAATAATCTCAATATTTTAATTATTCACTGAATCTAGGGTTACAGGTTTATCAGTCATTGTATTTTAAGGTTATGTAATATTTTGCCATTTTGTAATATTCATTATAATATTTATATATTAATATAAAAATTCCAACAAATATTTCTGTATATGAGTGACGTGGCAATTTGCACTGTTTCTTCTATTTAAAAATTAAACAACCACTTCTAAAATAATTCTGAGTTATAAGTAATACACTTCTAAGTAATAATAATATTATAAAATATTTCAATATTTTAATTATTCACCGAATTTAGGGTTGCAAGTTTATCAATCAATTTATGTTTAACCTACACCATAAAATAGCCCATAAGGCTCGACAATCAATAATAATAATAAATGAAAATACTAGCTACAATAATAATAACAATAACAGTAAAACACTGATAATAGTAATAACGCCAATAATAATTACGATAATGACAATAATTATAATAATAATAATTCGCGATTTAATTTGAACGAATTAAAGGAGCATCCGAACGCGGCTGAAAAATGGCGAAGTGAATAATCGTCGGAACGAGCCGCCGCCGAATCAATTTTTACGATCCTGGCACGGGTAGCGGCGGAATTTACGAGATTCATTAGGAGTAGTATTTGTCCCGCGGAGGTCTTCATTGAAAGTCAGAGCAGCAGGCAAGGGGCGGAAAATAAAGCCGACCGGCGGGCTGCAAAAACCGAGGACTTTCGAACACGGTTTTTACAGCTCCCCCGATGACGGTGGTGGTGGTGGTGGTGGTGGCTCTCTTCTTCCGGCGTCACGAACTCTGCGGCCTGGAATTCCGCGATGAATTTTCACTTCCGGACCGTGGAGAGCTGGGGTGGTTCAAAGGTCCCGCATCTGCTCAACCCTCGATTCCGTCGCGTCCCTCTGTTCTCCGTCCCGTTGCCGCAGAGAAAGGGAAGAGCGCGCGCGGCCACTTGTTGCTGTCCTTCGATCCGTCGACATTCAACCCTTCTTCTCCTTTTCAATCCCTCTCTCTCTCTCTCTCTCTCCCTCTCTGCCCACCCCTTCTCAACCGCTTTTATTTCTTGGTCGCACCCCACAGCTTCTTTCCATTTCCTCCGACTATCGCTAACCAACGCCGAGAGCTTCCCTGTCGAACCGAGCCGGCATTATTCTTTCAACTCGAAGGGGGTGGCTTGTTCCGACGGTGCTTAAAGAAATTATACACACCGATTTCCCCTTTTACCGTTCAACGATACAGATACTATAGAGTTCCTCGCGCGATTATTGAATCGGGGCGAATCTTTGATCCTCTGTGCTCTGTTTGGGTGCTTCAGATTCGGGATTTGTGGAAAGGTGGCTTTTGGGGACCATTGATCGACGGTAGTTGCGTTGTTGCAGGGAGTATCATTTATTAATAATATAGGGATTATTATGTAATAATAATACAAGTATACGTTAATAAAGCTAATTTCCACTATACATAATAGTTAACCCTTTGCACTCGAGTGACGACTCAGCGGCGCCATTCAAATTGTTGTAGCACGTTCTAAAAGTTATTTTTATAGTTATCAGCGAAGCTTGGATTTACAAAATTTGTTGAAAGCGTAACGCTGTTATCGTGATACGCGAGACTCAATTTCATATGCATTGGATGAATTTTGTTATATAAAATAGAAATATTGGAAGCCATACAAATTATTTTAGATTTCCAATTGAAATGGCTTCGAGTGCAAAGGGTTAATTTTTCCAAGAATATCTTTCGTACAAAGTTCACAGCAAAACCGTCCACGAGACCTGTAGTGTTTTAACCTGTTGCTGAACCAAGTGTCAGCGACCAAAGTCTCAGCTCCTTTCGTCGCGATTCATATTTCCGCAAGAAATCGAAGGGGTTAGAGAGGAGAGGCGGCGCAAACGCACACACTGTGAGAATTATCATTCTACGAACGGTGCGAGGCGAGGCGGCGTAGCGCGCGCTATTACGAGCAACACCAGGGCCATTGCTTAATGATGCTTGATGAATGGCGCTTCTGCCGCTCATTGAGCACCCGCGCGAATGTTCCTCCAGGGAATTGGATATTGGAAACTCGGTGGAGTGGGTGCTTGATTCCAACAAATTGGAGGCTCTGTCCGGTGAATAAATACGCGAATCTCAATGAATCGTATTCATGAAATCCGGCCGGGTCTTCTTCTTCGTTTTTTTTCTACCCCACACGCGAACGGAATTACGCCGCTCGGGAAAGCTCTATATTTCATTAGGACACGTGTTATACAGCGCCGGCTTTTACTCGACTCGAATTCTGGCCGCGTTTATATATTAGGTTGGGGAGAAAGAAATCCATTATTTTTACGCGAACTTCAAGACTTTGACATGTTTCCTATCGTCCGATTTAGGTGAAATATGCACCGTTTTGTTCTATAACTTGTTGCCGTTTTAAAGGTAACTTCGTAATGCCTCTATCGTAGAAGTCTTGGCCCCTATTAGCGAAAAACTCTTGCAATCTTCTCTCGATGCCAATTGCTTATCGCTAAGGAAGTTTTGCGATGCAAGATAAACATGGTAATCGCTCGGTGCCAGGTCTGGACTATACGGTGGATGCATCGAAACGTCCCAGCCAAGTTCCTGAATTTTCTGACGAGTCGCTATAGACGCGCGTGGCCTGGCGTTGTCTCGATGGCGCGCAACACCTCTCCTGTTGGCCAATTCTGGCCGTTTCTGGTCGTTCGCTAGCTTCAAACGGTCCAGTTGTTGACAGCAGAGATCCGAATTTAGTGTTTGACCATATGGAAGCAACTCGTAATAAATGATTCCTTTCCAGTCCCACCAAATGCACGGCAGAACCTTCTTGGCTGTTAGTCCTGGTTTGGCCACCGTCCGACCTCCTTCACCAGGCTTCGACCATGATCGTTTTCGCACAATGTTGTCGTATGCGATCCATTTCTCATCCCCAGTCACCACGCGTTCAAGGAACGGGTCGATCTCGTTCCGTTTGGCCAAGACATCGCAGATGGAAATTCGAACCATCATGGTTTTTTGTGTTAATCGATGTGGCACCCAAACGTCGAGCTTCTTTTTAAATCCAGCTTCGCGCAAATGGTTTAAAACCGTTTCATGGCCGATCCTTAGCTCCCGAGCGATGCTACGACTGCTAACATGTCGATCAACTTCGATTTTTGTGATTTTGTCAATATTTTCTACGACAGGCCTACCTGTGCGAGGCGCATCTTTAAATGACTAGTCTCGTAATTTTTGTTTTATAGCTTTTATATAGGTTTTATAGCCAAAATCAATATATGTACAGAGCCAATATAATACAGAGCCTATATGTATATGCATATGTATATAAAGACAGTCTGACGTCTCCTGAGCCAAAAATGGCGACCACAAGAAGCGAGACAGGAGCCAAGAGGCGTGGCCCTCGCGACTCTCGTATTGCCTGCCGGTTAATTCCGAGCCCTTCTTTATTATAACATCACCATACCACGAATATTTAACACTTAATCTAATAATTAACTAAACTCGGAACGTTCGAAAGAACAATTAAAATTTATAAGAGACAATATTAAAATTCCTTGTAAAGTTAAAATTGCACTTTAATCCTAGCATTTGAATTCTTGCATTTTAATCCTTGCATTTTAATTCTTGTATTTGAATCCTTGCATTTTAACTCTTCGTCTCTATAAAGTCGGTGTCGAGAAAAGGACGAACAATCTACATGGCAGACATATTCGAACGAGTCGAACGTAATATCGCGAAATGTTCTCGGCGAAGCGGAAACGGACGAACGTGTCGACGCTTGAGAGAGAGAGGGAGTGTGAGAGAAAGAGAGAGAGAGAGAGAGAGAGAGAGAGAGAAGGGGGGGCGGGTGGGTCCAGATCTAACGATATTGCTGGCGCGTCGAAATCGATGGTAAAGCAATTTGCCGGGCGTTTACACGACATATTAATGTAATTTGCATGGGTCCGTGGTTCCGGCGGTTCCGCCCGCGCGAGTCGATTCAGCCGATTTCACGTGGCTCAGTTTTATCGGACCCTATACGCCGTAGGACACACGATCAGCCAGACACGCTCAAATATTGCTGATCGATTATGTCCTTCGCGAAAACCCGTCCGGAATCGCGCTGCCGGGGCAGCTCGCGAAAATTTTAGCGCGTCGAACGGGATGAATTGTTGCGTTACAAAGCGGAGCAGTTTACGAGTGCATTAACAATTCAACGGGGCGAGAGAGTGTTTTTGGTGGAAATTGAGTGCGCGTTGTTTCTACCCACGCCAATGGTCACGGGATTTAATTCTAGTCTAGAGAAATTTTTTCTGTGGACAGGTTAAATTATATATTATTTATTATAATAATATTGAGTTTGTCTTTCATTGGTCAGGGTTTATCGTTAATAATTTGTATGTAGAAGCTTGTGCGCTTAAAGTAATGTAATTTTATTTAATTTAATTGACCAAGTAATTGTTGATCAATCCTACTATTATAATTACTATCGTAAAGTCATAAATCTATAGCATTTCCATTTTATATAACGAAATACATTTACAGTAACAGTTCCACTTGTAACAATTTTTTAAATCCAAGCTCTACTAATACAAAAATTATTTTAGAACGTGATAGAAAGTTTGAGTGTTGCCTCAGAGTCGCCACTCGAGTGCAAAGGGTTAAATATAAATTTTAAAGGATGAGATTAATTATGATACACTCTAACAATTTCAAGTTATAACAGATTTTTAATATAAATTTTTCAGTGGACCAATCAGAGCCCTTTCTCTTTACTATCTCTTAATAACTCTTTATGGAAATTGTTGCTAGAAATTCTTATAACAGACAGGGGTAGTTTCCAAGAGTTGCAGTACACCCTACATTTATTTACTCTATATTAGTCGCAATTTACATTACCAGTGACACATTTGGAACGCGTAAAAAACACTCGGTCATTAACTGCGCCGCTAACGAAAGTGGAACTTTTCCGCGCTTTAAATGCGCTTAATGACGCCCCGCCCCCATCCCCTCATACCCACACCACCTCCCTCGGATTCAAGTGTTTTTTTTAAATGAAAGTTCTCAGCCGCAAAAGCGTCTTTTAATTTCCATCGAGTGCGCCCCGGCCGTCACGGTGGCACGCGTGGAATGCTATTATTACGAAAAGTGGTTATAATCGCCTCGGAAACACTTCTGCTTTCGAGAAGAAGCATGGAATATACCATGGCCACCGTTTTAAACAATTTGCAATTGATACGATCACGTTGTGGTAATTTTGTTACGTATTTAATGCGCAAACCTTGCGAACTACATTAACAGGCAACAAAAATGAGGTTATGATTAAATGAACGAGTTTCCTATTAACCCTTTATGGACACCAGCGGAGCGAAATAGGGACAAGAATTTTTTATAAATTATTGAGAGAGAATAATGAAAGAAAGACATTCTTTAGATCATTTCAAGCATTTTTTTCCTTTGCGAGAATTTTTTCCGCCGCTTCGTTTACGAGTTATTAAGGAAAAACGGTGGCCAGTGAGCAGTCAGTTCGGCTGACGCGAGGCAGCTAGTTTCAAGGGGCGGACCCCTTGCGTCAACCAACCTCGTATCTCATTGGCCACCGTTTTTTTCTCAATAACTCGTAAACGAAGCAGCGGATCCTATTTTGGCAAAGGAAAAAGTTGCTTTAAATAACCTAAGGAACCCTTTCGTTCCCCGATTTATGCCACTATACTATACTGGACTAAATACTGTGCTATACTGTACTATTATATTGTACTATACTGATACTGTATTACGTACTGTAGTATACTGATACTGTATTACGTACTGTAGTATACTGATACTGTATTATATTCTGTACTATACTGATACTGTATTATATACTGTAATATACTGATACCATATTATATACTGTACTATACTGATACTGTATTATATACTGTGTACTATACTGTACTATTCTGTACTATGATACTGTACTGTACTGTACGATACTACACTATACTGTACTATTCCGTACTATGATACTGTACTGTACTGTACTATACTATACTATAAACTGCACTATGCTGTACTATACTGCACTATCCTGTACTACACTATACTACATACTATGTTATACTATACTAAATACTGTACCATACCGTATCGCAATAATCAGAATAGCAAGAAAAGAGGCAGAACAGCGAAAGCAAAGCGTACTTCGCCGATCGCCAGTCTTCGATCCTGGCCGCGAAATTAATTTCGCCCGCTTTAACACGATCGCGACTTTAAAAGCCGCCCCCGCTCGCCAGGTTATGGAACGTCGTTCGCGCGCGGCGGACGTGACTCAAATTTACAGCCGCGCTTCCTTTTTTTTAATACCCGGGGTTCGGCCCCGATATTACGCTGTTTTCACAATGACGGGGCGAGGGGGGGGGGGGGGGGCAGGCGTTCCCGCGTGCGCGCGCGAGACCTCGTACGCGCGCCTCGCGTCCTCGCTAAAATTAATTGCCCATAAAATGAAACGGCTATTTTTATGGTCCCGAGGATGTCCAATTACGGGAACGGACAGGCAGATAGAGGAGGGCGGGAGGGAGGGTGGGTGGGACTTCCACGGTCGGATCTATGAGGGCCCGCGTTTTTCGCAATTCCGTACTCTCAACAGTTCAGGATTGATTGCGCGAGCTAATGGAACGCGCGCGCGCGCGCGCGACCACCCGTTCGTATCAATGAAAAATTACGAACAAAACGCGGCCTATCCGCACCGTGCCACCCCTTTTCCTTCCCCCACCCCTCCCTCGTTCCTCTAGTACGAATAGTTCTCTTTATCGGGCGGGGATAACCGTTCGGATTACGTGGCCGACCGGAAACGTAACGCGCGGATTTTCCGCGGGCGGGGAGATCTATCGTGCCGCGCCAATGTTATTAGATACGAAATGTCGGATGTCTAAGTAAATATATGGAACTGTAGATCTTTTTTTCGGAAGCTGTCGATTTAATCAAAATATGCCCCGTTCGCTTCGCCACGCCTTTTTCAACGAGATTTTAATACATAAATGCCTGTGTTAAACAAATTCTGTTGTATATAATATTTTATGTGTTGTATATAATAACATAATGTGTATATAATATTATATTACACATTGTATTGTATATTATATATTATATCTTGTCGTATATCATATTCTATTACGTTATTATATATTATATCATTATATGCAGTATATTATATCACGTATAGTACTTTGCATTACATATCATATACTGTATTATATCACATTCTATTACATCACTATATGTATATCGTATATTGTATACATATAATATTACATTGCATATTATATTATATATCATACAGTATATATTGTAGTATATCGCATTACATTACATATTGTATTCTGCATTATATATTACACATTATTTTACACCATATTATTATAATCATACATTATTCCTCACGAATACCAAACGCAGGGTGACTTCTACACTTGTCACGTACCCTATACTTCCCTATAAATTTCTATTATTATTTAAAACAATAAATTAATATATTAATAATATTAATAATTTATATTATAGTATATTAATAATATATTAATTAAATTACTATTAATAAAATTAATATATCAACCCTCTCAGTGCTGGGCGAAAATGCCAAATTTCACGGTTTTACTAGGGTTTGGAAAAAGGCTCGTAAAAACCAAACGAAAAGCGATATTTACATAATTCAAAAAGCTGTGTATTAAGGACGAAATTGAGAATGAAAAAGCGATGCCAATTTTTCTATATTCATTGGAAATTACATAAATAACAAAGGTATAAGTATAAGGCACTTTTCGCCAGCGCACTAAGAGGCACTAAGAGGGTCAATATATTAATAATAGAAATATAATATACCAAAAGATCTCCTCTACCATCGCCAAACTTTTCTCTCCACTGAAACAAATAAACGTTCAATCTTCCTGCTCCAGTGCTCTGCCTTACTAAAAGTGCAGCCGAGTGCAGAGGACTCTAACTGCACCCGTTGTTAGTTAGAGACCTAGGCTCTTCTTCCCCGGAGATATTACCGCGGCCTATGCATCATCCTAGCGTCGCATACGCGCGCCGACAAATGTCGCCGGAGTTTACCGCGCGAGTTCGCGAAAGTGTAACAGTTGGGGGTGGTTGGCGCGACCGCGCGCACGAAAATCACACTTTAACCCTTGCGCGATGCATCTCTCCCCCAAAATTTGGCCACTCCGCGACGGGACACGGTGCTCGTCGTTAGCCAGTTTATCCGCTTTAGTTCGAATGGGCAATTTCGTTCAATGGTGCTTCAGACGAACGCTTCTCTCTCTCTCTCTCTCTCTCTCTCTCTCTCTCTCTCTCTTTATTCGTCATTCTTTTATTAGATTGCTGCTACCGCACGCAGCATGGTAGATGGCAAAAGCAACGCTTTAACCACGCGGTTAAATATTCGACGCTCAATTGAGACAAAAATTGTCCGCGCAATTTCGCACCCCCTTCCCTTCCCCGCCCCATCCCCCACGCTCCTCCCTTCGCCGTCGCCACTCCTCCCCCGTGCATCTTTAGTTCGACGTTACCGTCGGTCTTTGTGAAAAATAGAAAAAAAA
>NC_135772.1:2523426-2543601 GCF_028453695.1 Augochlora pura
GGGGGGATATTAAGAGCGAATTACTCGACGGGTTGTTACAACAGCGGCGTTATTGATCGAGCGACATCGAGACTATTGGTTTTAATCCAGTTGAGTGCCTTTGACATCGTAGGGAGCCAATATCCTTAGCATCACGAGGAAGCAAAGGAGTTCAGGGTCGAGTTAACAATTTTATTTTAGGACCTTAGACTTGTTTTCTGAGACGGGCGATTTTCTTGGCTGGAAAATAAAACATGCGTATAGAAAATTGGATATCCACGTATTTATTAACCTTTTAATTAATATATTGCAAAGGTGGTTTCTAGAATAAGTTCAACAATTTTGATATTTTTTAAAGTAAGTTCCCTAATATTTATGATATTTTCCATGCGTGAAAATATCGTACGTGTAAAAAGGGATTGTAGAAAGTGTCGATTAATTATTTAATTTAAATACTTCGAATATTTGAATACATAGAGGATATTTTGCAAGGTATTAAATTGAGTTTCACAAATGTAGACATTTTTCTTTTCATGTAATAATCTATACGAAATACATATGTAATACAATAATTGTTCTTCCGTTCGGAAATAGTTAACAATGTTAAATAACATGGCGTTAATTATAATTCCGATAGAATATCGTGTAAAACGACGAGAGAAAGTATATAATAAATTCGCGATAAACTGTACGCGCTCAATTTGCTATTCAGAACCGGATACGTTAAAGTTAAAATGTCGAGATCGCATTGCAAAAATAGAGATTATTATCTTACCCGCTTAAGAATTTCCAAATCTCAGCGATAAAATCGAATGTTTGATTAATTAATGAGAAGTCGAATCGAATATTGTATTAATATACTGATATATTATTAACGCGACATAATATCGAATGGATAACGCTCTAAGAGGCGAGGAGGATTTATCTTGTTGTTCTAGGAATCGATTAATAATTTACGGTTACTAATAATTCACGGTAGAAGCATCCTTTGATATTTATCGCGCCATTTGAAATATTAGCCGGTATCGTGAGTGCAATATCGCGTTGCACGGAGAGGTTTCATTTTAACGGATTTAGAATTGGATAACGGGTAGGTCGAGATTACGGCACTATACAGTATTGCCAACTGTAGACGTTTATTTCATTCGTCTCCTAATTCGCTGAATAGTACTTTTGTAATCATTTAATATGCACTCGATCTGTTACACTTTATGATTTTCTGTTCTATATTGTCCCACTCTATGCTGCTCTATTATAGTCTACTCTACACCATAGTCTACTCTAGTTCACTTTATTTAACTCTATTCCCACACATTTTACTCTATTGCATTGTCTTCTACTCTGTTATACTCTACTCTACTATACACTGTAGCCTACTCTCTCTATATTTTCTTTCTACGCTTTTTAGATTCCATATATTCTAAATTCTATATTTTCTTTCTATACTCTATAGGTTCTACGTGTGCTATATTCTATATATTATATATTATATACATTCTAAACTCTACACTATATACTCTGTATATTCTGTATATTCCATATTTTCTCTCTATACTTTATAGATTCTATATATTCTATATTTTCTATATCTTCTCTCTATAAATTCCATATTCTATATTCTCTCCGTATACTCTATACATTATATATTTTCTCTCTATACTCTACAGATTCTATATTTTTTATATTATTCCACTCTATTCCAGTCTATTCAACTCTATTCCCCTACATTCCACTCTTATTATATTCTCTTCTATTCTGTTACACACTATTCTTCTCTGTTCTATATTATTCCACTCTATTCTGTTCTATTCTACGCTATATACTACTCTATCCTGCTCTATTCTACTCTACTCTACACTATAGTCTACTCTAGTTCACTCTATTCAATTCTATACCTCTATGTTCCACTCTATCGTATTGTCTTCTACTATATCACACTTTATTCTTCTCTGTTCTATATTATTCCACACTAATCCACTCTATTCTGCTCTATGCTACTCCGTTATACCCTTTTTCACTCTATTCTACTCTATTCCATTCTATTCATCCTGATTCTAATATATCCCACTCTACTCCTGCTCTATTTAACTCCGTTCCGTTTTAACCACTCTATTCTACATTATATTCTACTCTATTACACTCTATTCCACGCTGTTCCACGCTGTTCCACGCTGTTCCACGCTGTTCCACGCTGTTCCACATCGAACCGAACCGTTTTGTAAAGAAGACACGACGAGGCTCCCTGAAATATGAAGGAAGGTAACAGAGCACAACAGTTATTAATTATATTAATTACCTTGGCATAACCTCAACAGTAAATCAGCCTTAAACAACAAATATCGTCCATTGCTTTTGCATAATAAAAAGGAAGAAACTTTGGAGTGGGAGCGAATCTGAAGACAAAGTAGCCGAAAACTGTGGCACATAGATCCCCCCCCCCCCTGTGTTTAGACCAGCCAGTGATCCCCTTTTACACCAGCCTAGCGGAGTCTCCAAAGGAGAGACCTCCCGTTACTCGTCGAACACGCCGGCGGGTCTACGATGGCGTGCAAACCACGCGAAGATGGGATAATTTCCCGCTCGTGCCGCGTCTCGTCACGCGATCCGCCGGACGCTGCTCTCTCTCTCTCTCTCTCTCTCTCTCTCTCTCGGCTTTGGGAGAGCGGCCGCCGCTCCGCATCGCGCGCCACGACGCCCCGACGACATTTGCATACCGCATGCAAGCGGCGCCGAGTGCTATAACGGCGTAACACCCGGGCCCCGCGCCGGACCAGCGAGGTTTACGTGTGCCCGCTCGTGTCGACGGATTTCGCGGCGATCGCGATAGCCGCTGCGCTGCATATTCCTCTTCGTTTATCACGAGATCATTTCGTCGGCCGCCCTCTGATACCGCCGCCGCGCGTTACGGTTTCCTCCGCGACCGTGAGCCTTTCCGCGTGCCGCCGACGACTTCCACCAACCCCTTTCTCTCTTTCCGAGGTACAACCTAAAACTCTGCTCCATTTGGAATTATCAATGCTTCGCGTCTCACTGTTCTAATCGCCGACGAATTAACTCTTTTTATTCTCTCTTGCACTCTTCGAAGAATATTTCTAATTAAGCCCTTGAGGCATAGTTCATAGTTACTTCGATTCCAATTTTGTTGATTGCAGTAATTTATTTAAGAGAGATTTGTTCCATTTATTTGAATGCCTATTTTACTATTTATTCATATTACTAATAATAATTATTACTTTTATTACAACCGGTTGTTACTAGTCACTCTTATCACGTGTCAGACTTGGCAAAATAAGGGATTAAGTAATGCAGTAAGGGTGAAGTAAGAAGTTTATGTTAAGTGATTCCAAAAAATATATTTCGCACTTTTAATAATTTTTATTTAAGCTACTTTATTTAAAGACGTTTTTTTCCAGAAGTATTATGGAGCGTTTAATGTTGCTATGATGGGTTCGGCAAACAGTGATCATGAAAGGAAACGCGTGGTCGCGCAGAAAGTGATACACTTTCAATATTTGACTCGCATAGTTGACACTGCGGCTCGCAAATACATTGATCGATCTAATGGTTCGCCCCCGCCTTATTGACAGACGAAGGAAAGCGCACTAAATATAAATTGCATACCTTCGACGTACTACATCTAGTATATTTAGTTTTCTAATTCGTGTTAACGCTGCTGCATTTAGGAAATGTAATTTGTAATTCATTTCTACGAATTTATCGTCTTCGTCGGGCAGACAATAATTTCGACTTAAAGAAGGATATTTTCTCTCCGTACTCTATAGATTCTATATATTCTATATTCTACATTCTATATTTTCTATATTCTATATTTTTTATATTCTATATTTTCTATATTCTATATTTTCTATACTCTATATATTCTGAATTTTCTATATTTTCTATATCTCCTATATTTTCTATACTCTATACTCTATATATTCTACATTTTCTATATTTTCTCTCCATACTCTATAGATTCGATATATTCTAAATTCTATATTTTCCATATTTTCTTTCTATTTTTTCTCTATACTCTATACATTCTATATTTTCTCCCTATATTCTATAGATTCTATATTTTTTATATATTCTATATTTTCTATATTCTATATTTTCTCTCTATGCTTTATAGATTCTATATATTCTATATTCTACATATTCTTTGCTCGATATATTCTATACATTCCAAACTCTATACTATATACACTGCATATTCTATATACTCTACATTTTCGCTATACTCTATAAATTCTATATATTCTACATTTTCTATATTTTCTATAATTTCCATATTTTCTATATATTCTATACTCTACACTCTATAGTCTATATATTCTATATTTTCACTCCAAACTCTATAGATTCGATATATTTTAAATTCTATATTTTCTTTCTATATTATATTATATTTTCTACAAATTAATTTATTCGTCGTTGATGTATCTTGTCAATATATCCCCGGTCCTTGTTTTCCTATATATTAACAATCTTTGCTATCCTTTATTATCAATCTTTATGTTTCGCAATATATATACTTCGTTCGTATCTCTCAAACTTGATTAACTAATATTCGGCGAACTTTCCATGTTAAACACACCAGCTTAGATTAGCTCCAATGTTATACCGATGCAAATATGTTTACCGAATGCTAAAACTTTCGATCAAACACTTACCTTATCAACGTCTCGCAACGGTTAACAACAACTAGTCGAAACATTTGTTATTTAGCTTCGTGAATTATTTCCGAGACGCTGTTTCGACAGCTTGAGAATCGACCTCGTGTTTTATTCCGCGGCTTTAAGTCGTTGAATCCTTCTAATTCTAGTCATTTCATTATTTTATATATTTTACTTTTTATATATTTTTACTCTGTATATTTTATATTTTATATATTCTACATTTTATATATTTTATATATTCTATATTCTGCATTTTATACTCTATACTCTACACTCTATATATTCTATATTTTCTCCCTATACTCTATACATTCTATATTTTCTATATTTTCTCTCTATAAATTCCATATTCTATATTTTCTCCCTATACTCTATAGATTCTATATTTTCTATATTTTCTCTCTATAAATTCCATATTCTATATTTTCTCCCTATACTCTATAGATTCTATATTTTCTATATTTTCTCTCTATAAATTTCATATTCTATATTTTCTCCCTATACTCTATACATTCAATATATTCCATATTTTCTATATGTTCTCCCTATGCTTTATAGTTTCTATATATTCTATATTTTCTTTCTATACTCTATTGATTCTATATATTCTACATTTTCTCTCCATGCCCTATATATTCTATATTTTCTATATTCTAAATACTCCATACTCTATACTCTATCCTCTATACTATATCCTCTATACTACTCTGTACTCTACATTCTTTATATTCTACATCTCCTATATACTTTGTATTTTCTATACATTCTATATATCCTATATATCTTATATATTCTAAATACTCCATATTCAAATCTTCTTCACATTCGACGCTCTATACACTGAACACGTAACTCCAACTATTTCCCGATTCAACAAAATCATTCGCGACTCTTTATCCGCGTCGAGTATAATTTCTCGCAGTCGATGCGAGAGTCCGGGACGCAAGCAAATCGGGGGCCCGACACGAGGAGAGAGAGAGAGAGAGAGAGAGAGAGAGAGAGAGAGAGAGAGAAAGAGAGAGCGAGAGACGGTGTTCCCCGGGCCCGTTTCTTGCTGGACCACCCAGTCGCTGCTTGTACACCGTAGGTATACCCGGATCACGAGTTACAAGAAGTGTCCATCGGTGACTTAGATTTAGGCTTGGTAACGGTGTATAATACGAGTAGCAGCGAGTTGTACAATGAAAAACAGCGGTGCGCCTTCCGCGTGGCCAACGACAACGAGCGTTATATTCCCTCGCGAGCGGTCCTCCGACAGACGTCGCGGTGACGTGACGGCGAAACGTTTTTTGTAAATCACCACGTCCATCCACCATATGTTGGCCAGACCACGGAGCGGAGGAGACTAGGCCTCGTCGCGATCATCGTCTCGGATACGAACGCGAGACAAATCTTAGGATCGTCCTGTAACTTCTCTTCATCGTTTATTAATATTAAAATTCTTTATTAAATATTATTCTATAATATTGGGAGCACAAATTAGTTCGGTCCGTTTTGAAAAGATAGCTCTAACTGTTACTACTGTTTCATAGTAACAACTGATTTCAATTGTTTCTGAGAGATTAGATATCTGCCAATAACATTCAGTTTATATTGCTTCGATTTTCATTTAATACACCTGTTTTTTACTCGGTTGAATATGTCAAGTTTTGTATTAACTAAGCAGCATTCCCGGGAGATTTTAGTTTTCTGCTTTAATTGGAAGAAAAATGCAGCTGAAGCACATCGAATGCTTGTTGAAGTCTATGGTGACAATGCTCCAACTGATAAATCATGTAAGGAATGGTTTTGACGCTTTAAGAATGGTGATTTTAGCGTTGAAGACAAGCCTTGCTCTGGGCAGCCAAAAAATTTGAAGACAATTAATTGGAGACATTACTCGATGAAGATCCGAGTAAAACGCAAGAGAAGCTTGCAGAATCATTGGGAGTTACCCAAAAAGCAGTTTCCGTACGATTGAAATCCATGGGAATGATTCACAAGCAAGGCGATTGGGTGCCGTATGAACTGAAACAGAGAGACATTGAAAGGCGATTTTTCACTTGCGAGCAGCTGATTCAAAGGCAACAAAGAAAGGGTTTTTTACATCGGATTGTGACTGGGGATGAGAAATGGATATTCTACGATAACCCCAAGAAGAAAAAATACTACGCTGTGCCTGGTCAATCATTGCCATCGACCTCAACATCAACACCAAAACCGAATATTCATGGTTCGAAGGTCCTGCTGTGTATCTGGTGGGATCAAAAGGGTGTTTTATACTATGAGCTGGTACAACCTGGCGATTCCATTAGGGGCCATATAATAATTTGCAGCACAATTCGCGATGTCACGGTCATTGTTTTGTCGAATGTAGTTTTCGAGGTGTTTGGGAAAATCTCGTGACCACGTGGATTGGAGTATAGGACCACCTGCGATTCGAGTCTATAAGAGCAAATATGTGAAAAGTGTGCTGACGAACTCGTCACGTGCGCATAGGAGCGATAAGTAAAGAAGATAAGGCATGCTAACAAGACGACGTGTCGCGGGGTTAATAGTTTATTTTGCGTGTCGCCGGGTAATAATGCCATTCCCAATTTGTTCGGCAATATCTCACGCTGATGATCGTGCAACCCTTTTTTTCAATTTTTATTCTGTTTAGCGTAGACGAGTCACCTTTTTGTGAAAATAGATGAAAGTAGAGATAATTGAAAAAGAATTTAGAAGAGAACAATGCAACATTCGACGATTTAATAAGTACAGTTTTATTTATATCTGGCCTTCCTTATTAATTCTTTGTATCATTATATTTACTAGTTTTTATTATACTATTTTCTATATATTCTATATAAAATATAGAATATATTTTATATTCGACATTAGCTATCGCATATATAATTCAATATCGAAACATTATTTTCAGTAACGCCGTAATTCTGATGCGGCCTGTACAGACAGACGACTGTGGATGAAATCGCGAGAATACGCGCGGCGAAATTTCTGTTTAGCCGTCGCCGTAATAAACTTTACAACCTGCGCTCGAGATTACTATCGATCCAGTTTCGTTAGGACGGTAAAGGCAACCCCTTGTCAAGCACAATGCTTGCCTTTAGATTTCATTATCGGCGGCCAATTTTCCAAATTCCCTGAGAAAAGAGACCGGGGAGGGGGCTCCGTGTCCCGGAAGCCGGAACGTCGCTTCCTGTTGAACAAGGAGAGGGGGGGGGGCAACATTACCGGATCCCCGCCGCGGCAAAACAAGGCCGGAAAGTTTCACGGATAAGATGAACAGCGCGCCGGCGGTCGGTCTGCATCGATTTTGGATAAAAGTAAATAACCGTCGACGGGCCTCGGGGCGACGCCGCGCTATCCCCGAAGATCTTCCGCCCTTGCGGAGATGCGCCGCGGCTAAGAAAGTGCAAGGGAATCCCACGGCACCTATACCGAACCACTCCGACTCTATGGCCTATTTGCGGGACGCCCAGGAGGACACGGACGTAAACGAATTTATTTCCGTGCACCTTTTAGCGGTCAAAAGCAATTTTCAAGCTCGACGACTACTTTTTTTTTGTTTATTTTACGAGATAGGGACTCTTGACGAAGTACAATATATTCGGTGTACTCCATATGCATCGACTATAGTCACGTGTATATTACGTGTTACAAGTTGACGATTTGTTCGCGGCTAAAGTGTTTTTAAAAAGTTAAAAATGACGAACTTGAACATTATTAAATTCAGTAGGATTCAGTTCGACAAGCATAATCATATTTAAATGAATACAATGGCGTAGGTGCGTCGAACAAAAATCGAGAAAGGGACTGTTTTAAAGTAGAGATTTCAAGTAAACATCATCGTCTTATAATTATTTTTCTCCAAGTTATTGTCAGTCTAAAATGATCAATTTTTATACAATATTTGACTGTTTAAAGTATTTCTTTACAAAATTTTATTTATATATATAGATTAGAATTAATAATAATTTTATTTATATAGCAAAAATTGTCAATGAAAAGTGCCCAAATTTAATTGACAATTTAACTGAGAATTTTGCAGTTGAATAAAGTTTATCAAACTTAAAAAATTACTAAACTTAGTACTATTTAGTACGAGAAACATAACCTTTTATTTGAACGAAAACGATGACGTAGACGCGTCGAGAAATAAATCGACAAATACCATTGCGAAGTGGAGATTTCAAGCTTTAATTTCAGGTAAAAATCATCGTCTTACAATCATCATTCAAAGATAGCCAATTTCAATACAAACTTTCTCTACATTTCAATGTTTATTAACAGTATATCTCCCTCAAATTAATTGAAACGTTCTTAAAACCTTAGAAAAATTATTTTATTATAACACGCTCCACCCTATTATCAAAAATTTTAAAAATACACCTCGCAGTTCCCCATATAGCTTTTACACAAGGTTGAAAGCCTCGTCGAAGTCGGTTGTTCCTAGACACGGTACACACTATACACCCTAACCTACTTCTTTGGCGGTTCTCTTGATACCCGGGCACTTTGCATTTTTCTTCCTGTTTCCTTCTCCGCTCTAAAGACGTCTCCCCCCCCCCCCCCCCCCCCCCCCCCCTGTCCTTCCCATATCGATCTTCCTGTCTTCCTTTCTTTCCTGTCTGTTCGCCGCTACGCGGCAGATTTCTATTCACCGGGCTGTTCCCGCATGGAAAATGGTTCTTTGACCTTTACCGCTGCCAACCCTTCCCCTTGTTCCAATTGGATATATTGCGATATGTTGCACGTGGAAATCTCGACCGGCTGTACGGTGCACGAAACGAGAGGCCGGGGGTAAATCGGTGTGTTTCTCTCTCGTGCGCGCACGCGCGCGCGCGCGCGGCGTGCGTTGGAATCTGCCACTTATCGACGAGATATTGCTGTGTTTTAGACGATCTATCGCATCGGCGAACCGGCATCGACCTACATACAGTCGGTCCCATAACTATTCGTACCCTCGTTAATAAATAATACCGGTATGTATTATTTATTTAGTACGTATATTATTATTTAGTACGTATTTTATATTGTTGTAATGTAAGAGAAGGATGATATATTAACATATAGTCGTTCTGTAATTTGTTGTACCGTTGTTCGCGAAATATTGGAATTTCGTGACACTGAATTATTTATTCTTCGGCGATGGTTACTATTATACCATCTTTATTATCTAAAATTATATTAGTGTTACTTCAAGTTGAATTAATATTGCTTAGAATGAAATTAATAATAGGAAATTATTATGTAATTAAAAGACGCCTAAAAGACAATCTTGACGCTATATTATATGTCCTTCATCGATGGTTACGATTATACCATCTATGCTTAAAATTATATAGAAAATTTATAGAAAATTTGTGGGCGGAAATAGATAAAAGACGTTGCAGAGCCCTCGAATATGCGAATCAAAATGGCTGCAGAAACTCTCGAATTTCCAAATCAAAATGGCTGCAGAAACTCTCGAATTTCCAAATCAAAATGGCTCTGAAACCCACGAATTTACAGATTAAAATAGCTCCGTTTTCCAGAACAAAATGGCTCCGCTCTGGAACCGTCGAATTTCCAAATCAAAATGGCACTGAAATTGACGAATTTATAGATCAAAAATAGTTTGAAAACCCTCGAATTTGCAGATCAAAATGGCTCCGAAAACTTCAGTTTTGCAGAACAAAATGGCTTCGCTTTGGAGCCATCGAATTTCCAAATCAAAATGGCTGCGAAAACCCTCGAATTTCCAAATGGAAATGGCTTCGTTAACCTCGAATTTCCAAATCAAATTGGCTCCCTTAACCTCGAATTTCCAAATCAAATTGGCTCCCTTAACCTCGAATTTCCAAATGAAAATGGCTCCGTTATCCTCGGTCTTGCAGAACAAAATGGCTCCGCTCCGAAACCCTCGAATTTCCAAATCAAAATGGCTCCGCTCCGAAACCCTCGAATTTCCAAATCGAAATGGCTCCGCAGCGGAGCCAAAAGTTTAAGTACACGTCGCTTACAAGAGAGCAACATCATTCGATCATCGGATTAACAATTGGTTAGTTAAAAATTGCCGGATTTTATCATCGGACCTGATGACAAATTGCATAAATATTCATAGGATTTCTGCGTATCCGCGTACACACCTTCTCTTCTTTCCAATTTCCAGAAAATGAAATTGAAGCTCGTGGGACGGCGCCGCGTTTCGACAATGATTCTCACCAGTGATACATTTATAAATCTGCATACAGGGTGTACCATTTGACAACGATCGCCGAATTATCAGAAGCCGCGAGAAATGGCATTTGTGATCTAAAATTGTAAAATGATTCGAATATTTCGGTGAACAAGTACCTTGGTGGATCAGACTTTAAATTAATAATATTAATAATTATACAGCTTTGTATCAATTGTTTGTTGCGTGTTGTTAACCACGATCTTCCATAATAATTTTCTTTAGGTTTAGTTTAACCCTTTGCGCTCGAAGCTATAACATAACCTAACATAACATTTCTGACATATAGTATTTTCATTTTATATTTACATTCCATTTTATTAAAATTGAATGTTACAACTTATGCAACAACAACAATTCTACTTTTAATAATTCTTGAAATCTAGTTTCTGACAGCATGAAAATGACTTTGAAACGTGCTGTAACAATTTAAGCGATGCCCCAGAGTCAAAGGGTTAACCCCAAGCAGGTGTCGCTCGTTCTCATAAAAATTAAAAGCATAAATTCAGCGTCATTTATTTTTATTCTCCACTTTATCAGCCGTATCTCTGCTTTATTTAAACAACGCAGTGAAAAATCTTTTCTACAATCTCTTCTTTGTTAGTTATTATTATTTTCATTATCGTTATTACGAAACGCTGCCGGGGACCGGACAGCCATACTCTTTGCAAAGCTTCCGCTTCGTTCGCCAACGAAATTGAAATAAAGTTATTTCGTTGGGAACAACAAGTTCATTCACATCCGCGGCAAAAGCGTTGATGCAACAGATACCGCGCGTTGCAAAAATAGCGCAGCATTTCTGACCGCGACGCGGGCAGACCGCCTGTCACCCGAAGTGGAAATGTTCGCGTATGTCCCAATTTTAGCGCCGTCAGATAATTCCATTCACGGTGTCGCGATAATAATACCGCGGGATAAATTATTTCCACGAATCATAGGGGTCAAACTCTGCAGCAACGAGACTTACACTTACACTTAGAGCAACGAAAATAACCGACCGGTTCGGTTCAAGAACGGTCTGCAACATTTCTTTTTTTAGAAATATGTCGACTAACAGCTGTTTTCGGAATAACTAGACGCTTTGCCTCGTTCTTCGATCGATTTTGATATTTTTAGTTGCGAAATAAAGGGCTTTTTAGTCCGACAATTTTTTCATCCGACAATGTTTAATATATTCGCGTTAAAATAAGTAGCGGATATTTTAGGTTTTGATCGTCTGAAACGGACGCTTAAAATTAATTTTATAATTCGTTTTAATGGCTTTAGAACGTCTTAAATACGTCTCCCAGCTACCTGAGATATAGCTATCCTTATTTCAACTTCTACTCCTTTCTTTTTATTCGTACGTTGCTTATCAGCCTCGATCACGTGTTTTTAGAATACCGTGACGCTTCACCCTTACTTTTTAATTGTTCGTTTTATTGTTAGTTTCAAAACGAAAGGCTCTCGGACGTTTTTGCAGCCACGACAGCGTCAAGTCTCAACGATATCGTTTCAGCCGACAGACAAAAGAAACGATTCCGTTCTATTATTTCTCTGGACAGCTCCTATCGTAGAAAGCAGAGAGCCGGCCAATGAGCGAGAGGGGGCGATGGGGGAGGGGGTAGAGGGGCGCGCGTCCCGACTGCCGCGGAATAGGGAATTAAATATCGAAGGCTCCGGCGACGGTGATTAACTTTACGAAGGTAATTGAGATCATGTTCTGCAAATCGAATGTCAATACCTTTCGCTGTACAGCAATTTAAACTTCGCTTTATCCCATCGTTAGAGCGCCGCTGCGAATTTTCTTCTGATGCTAACCCCCCACTACCACCCCCAAGGGGGGGGGGGGGGGGGGGGGGGTGGCAGAGCAAAAGTATTATACCGAACATTCTTCGGTCAAGGAATTTCATTACGTCGACGCTGATCATTTTTATACGCTGTCCGCGAATAGATTTTTGTAGCGGGCGATTATCAACAGATTGTTTGAATAAATTCTCGGGATCGCTGGCGCCGTTCGGCGCGCCTCCTCTCTTATTCGAAGAATATAATATTCCGCGCGCCACGGATAACCCGACATAACCATTCGACAATTCTTCGCGGCGATTCTTCGATCTTCGTCGCGACGCTGGAGGAATTAGTTTACTAGGCAACGACTGAAGAATTTTTTTTTTTTTTAATATTGCAAGAATTAATGGATACCGTATCCTCGACTTTTTTTTATACGAGACTGTACAAAAGATTTGTTCCTTTGCGGTTGAAGCCATTTCAACGTGGATGTTAAAAATATTTTTCTAGATTCTATGGTGTATCCATTTTGTGTAATTTAAAGAATTGAATTTTGTGGCTCGTGCAATAGTTGACAGATCTTAACAATTTTTTTTGGATATGAGTTAATTTAATAAAAATTATTTATATATATATATTATAATAAATGTTAGAATTGAAACGAGAAGATGATGAAGTATCATATACTATAGTAATAGTACATTGTATTGTAAGGTACAATATATGTACTATAATATATATTACAGTATGCGTACAATATATGTACTATAATATAATATATTGTACACACTCTAAACTAAGATATAATGTACTATAATATAATATATTGTACACAACTAAACTAAAATATAATGTACAATGAAGCATCATATACTATAGTAATAGTAGATTGTATTATAAGGTACAATATATGTACTATAATATATATTACAGTATGCGTACAATATATGTACTATAATATAATATATTGTACACACTCTAAACTAAAATATAATGTACTATAATATAATATATTGTACACAACTAAACTAAAATATAATGTACTATAATACAATATAGTATGTGTATTACGCAGGCAATTAAACGTTTATCGGTCGCTTCGAACGGGCCCCGAATTTCTCTATTCCTCCAATATTCTTCGAGCGGTTATAATCAAGTTCGCCTAATCGATTTCTCTCGGGGCAAGTTCGCCGTCCCGTCTCGAACTATTCGAAAACTTTGTCCGGGTAAATGTTCGCAATGAAGAGAGAACAGCAAAGCGTCTGAAAATAATACGTCCGTGGATCGGCTTGGGGAATGGTACCAAGTGAAAGTACAGGGATATAGCAGCGAAGGTTCGTGACCGGTCATTCGTCAAATGTGCACCGTATCGTCGGCGCCAAAAAATCATCGAACACGTCGACGTATCTGTTCAAGTCATCTCATCGAATCGTGAGAAAGTTTCTTGTAAATAAATCCGAGAGATTTCGGTGGAAAATGGAAAGAGTTTTGGGAACGTAGAGTTCTCTGGTACTATAAATGTTTATACAAACGATACGAAAAATATCGTTGTATAATTAATTATTATATTGGTTGAAATATAGATTTCTAAAGACTTTAAAATATTTAAATACATCGTCGCGTTCTCTCATTGATATTAAATCGAGAAATATATTGCAAATATTGCAATATTTTATTTTTAATTTTTCTGCGCCAGCTCCGCCTCTCGTTGGCCACAGTTTTTTCGTTAATAATTCCTCAAACAAACGCCTCTGGAGAATATTGTCGCGAAGGAAAGAGTTGGAACGACGCCTCCCAAATTGCCAGACCATTTTCTCCGGACACCCTGTGTAGTTACGGTGAATTTTCACGGAGAATCCATCGACAGGCGGACGGTGAACATTCGAACCGGATGAAGACAGACTCGTAAAAATCGTCGGAGAGAATATTCGAAGAACTGAGACCGGGTCGAAGGATATGACTTCGGCAGAGATCGACGTGTGCCGCGACAGTAAAGATGAATTACGCGCGAGAATTTTTTCGGCAGCCCGTAAAATCGACGCGTGGCGGTGGGGTGGGGGGTCGCCGGGATTTTATAGATTCTTCATTTTTCAGTTTATTTCGGTGTCTCTCTCGTCTCGCGCAAGATTAAGTTCCACGGTGAAATATGATTTCACGGAGCGGGTGGATTCGTCGACGCGCACACCGTTTGTGTGTGTGTGCGTGCGTGTCCCTTTTGCTCGTCGCGGAGTCCTCGGACCTCGCTCGTCTCCGGAAGAGTTAAAGAGTTTATAGGGAATCGATCCACCGTGGAGAATTCCAGTATATAAACCTTGGAAAATCGTAAAACAGTCGACAGACTTCGGATAACAGTTGGATAAAAAACGATTCGCATTCGCGCTACAGGGATCTCTATGGGATCTCTCTCTCTCTCTCTCTCTCTCTCTGTCTCTCTCTCTCTCTGTCTCTCTCTCTCTCTTTTTCTATTCTTGTTCCGGCCGTCGCGCGCTGGTCCAACGAGCCGACATAAACCGGATCGATTCCGACTATCGTGATCAAATTGCTGCCTTCCGGTAGTAAGTAAGGCCCTTTTTACGGTCGCTGAAGGCGAAATTGTTTTTAAACACTCGGCTAATGAAGGATCGACGATAAAAAAAAAAGAAACCGTTGTTCGTTCACGCGGCCGTACAAATTTGAACGCGAAACATCAACTGTACGCAGAGAAATCGACGGATGCTCGCGAGTTGTTGTACTTGTATCGGAGATGATTCAAGTTGTTAATAATTAGTGGAGAAGGGAGGAGATTAATGTAAATTAATGTAAAATTAATGTAAAAGGGAGGAGGAGATGAGAGGAACAGTAAAGGGATGATGATAGATCAGAATAGTCTACTGGAAAAATATTAGAAATAAAGGAAAGATGTATGTTCTTTTATAGCTGAAATGCTTATAGCTAAAAGGATTGCTAGACCTTCTATATTATATGATACTATAGTATCAGTATTTTAATAATAGTATTTTATATTTAATTACATAATACTATCGATAGTATTACTATAATAATTATTCAGTTGTGTTATAATAGTACTATAATCTATACTATGTACATTATAGCACCTTATACTATAATATACTATTACTATAATTTGTACATAATATAGATATTATAATAAATGTTAGAATTGAAACGAGAAGACACTGAAGTATCATATACTATAGTATCAGTATTATAATAATACTATTTTATATTTAATTACATAATACTATAAATAGTATTACTATAACAGTGCTATAATATATACCATGTACATTATATCACCTTATACTATAATATACTATTACTATAATATGCAATACTTCGGTATCCTCTCGTTTAAATTCGAACATTTATTATAACATCTACATTATGACCATACAGTACATTATACTATAATATACCTTACAATATAATATACTATTGCTATAGTATATAATACATCGGTATCTTCTCGTTCCAATTGCAACATTTAAGATCTCCGTTCTCACTAAACTCCAAGTCAAACGAACGCCAACAACTAAATTAAAATTACCAACCAAACCTAATTTATATTAACTAACAAATTCATACATATATATACCATAAGAAGATTGACTGTGACAGCTGGTAACAAAAGATATAAAGGAAAGAAAAATCAAGCATTATCCTCAGCAATCGATGCACACAGCATTCCACAGAGAATAAACCCTTACCAACAAATGACAAATATAACTACACTATACATATCCGCCGTCCATGAGCATCGAGCGCCGTCGGGTTACGTATCGACGCCGTGTTTCGGCATTTATTAATCACGGCCGGATCCGCGGCGATTCCGTGGAAACCGGTTATGCAATCGAATGCGCGAAAGGGAATGGTTGATGACGGGGTTTAAAACAACGTCGCGAAACTGTTTTAAATAATGTAATTAACCGGGGCTTGCGGCGGTGCCGGAGCATTTGGCGGGAACGTCCAAATATTGATTTTCGACAAGCAAAAAGAGGACGGCCAGGGGGGCCAGGGGCGGCCGCGCAGTCATTGTTGAAATGATTTTATCGGGCCGATGGAGCTCTCTCCTCTCTCTCTCTCTCTCTCTCTCTCTCCTCGCCGTTCCTACGGCGGACAGTCATTACCGCCATTATCGTAACGGCGGCGTTGGCCCCGCCGGTCCCCTGACATCATTATCATCGTCGATATTAATAAAGGTAACATTACTGTACAATTACCCGACGTTCGCCGCGATAAAATAACGTTTGCGGACGATATTGCCGGCGACGTGGCTTACCATCGCCGCCCATGGATTTCTGATTAATGTCGGCGAAAGTGCCCGGGATTCCGGGCCGGTGTACAGGTAAAACGGCAGCTGCCATCTTGCTCGAATTCTTCGTTCAACCTGTGTTCGATTCGTTATTTTCGAGATAGCTGCTTATTATAGTCGGTCCCATAAGTATTCCTACTTCTTTTGAATCGTGGTTTTATTTGAAATTTAAGGTTAGTTTATTAATGAAATTTCGTTGTTAAGGTTAGGGTGATCATTTAACTTTTTAACAAGTATATTCGATGATTTTGAATTATTGTTATACTTCATTACACTCTGGTTTACTTTATTATGTTCAAATTGATAATTATTGTAAAATTTAAAAAAGATTTTGGTGGCATACTCATCAGTTGTTCATATAATTTGGCGGCTTAATATTCTTATTAGAGGAACCGGTAATTAATTAATAATCCATGATTGGAGAGACTTGAATGTTATATAGTATTAATATTGTATAGTTTAATATTATAGAATAATAATATTGCATGTTCTAATGTTATAGAAAATATTATTATTGTATATTCTAATATTATAGAAAATATAATTATTGTATATTCTAATATTACAGAATAATAATATTCTATTTTCTATTATTACAGAATATCAATATTCTATATTCTAATATTACAGTATAACATAAATTAATACATTACGATTCATACTGCAATATATTATAATATACAAATATATTCGTACATTATAGTACCCTATACACCTATTTTATCATCCTACACCTATTTCATTCATATTATTTATCGACGAAAATATCTAACACTTTTAATAAAAATATTTAATAACATGTAATCCTACCGCGATACAATCTAACTAATTTCACCTCGACAGATAACAAATTATTGCAAAAAAAAGCCGATCCTGAAATCGTTAATAACAATAATATTAATTATTGTATATATGTTAATAACAACACAGCTCCGAAACATTCAGAGAACTACAGTAAAAATGAAGAAGAGAATGATCGTTCCCATTAACTTATAATGTATACCCGTGAATTCCGTGCGGCGAAGGTGTACAAATTACAAGCCAGTTTGCCATCAGGTTTCCGAAATAAGTTGTCCCAAGGTAAATTGTATCCGCTCCGCGACGACGGCGATTTTAATATGACGACTTTTAATGATCTCGTTAATCACGCGAGTCCATCTTACACGTTTTATTCCGCTTTACGTTCTCGTTACGCGGAATTCTCTCGCCTGCAAAGAAGAACGAGAGAGGAGAGAAGAAAGAGAGAGAAAGAGAGAGAGAGGAGAGAGAGATCGGCTCGATTTTCAAAGAAGCTCCGCGTCGGCCATCCCTAGATTAAAATGCGCTCGGCTCGCGCCAGCGTCGAACGGCGAGTTAATGCCTGGAACGGGATAAAAATTTCTTTTAATTGGCTCCTTTAAAACAGTCCGGGCCCGCGAGCCGCGCCGCGGCTGTCAGCGAGACTGCTACGATAATAACTGGCAATAAGCGCGAGTCATAATCTCGCGTCACTTTTTCCCCCCCGCGCTGGCGGAGATGCGAGTCTCCCTTGAACCCCTTCGGGGATGCTGACTCGCCTGTGCGTCCGCGTTTCGTTTTCTTAGCCCTCTTTGTGCTCGAAGCTGTTTCAACTGGGAATCTAAAGTAATTCTTTCGAATTATAGCGTCTCTTTGTATCTACAGTGTTTCTTGGTAATATTCTATGAAAATAAATATTTTCTAGAATTTGTTGAAATTTCGCTGCTCGTTCAATAATTTTAAAGAACCCTCTGAAATGGGCCGATGCTTTTTCGTTGCATGAATGCTTCATATATTAATACACTGTGTGCTAAATAAATATATAATAAGTGATAAATAATATATAATGATGTTGATATATTAACCCTTTGCACTCGAAGTTTTTTTTGAGTCATATTACCAGCAACTCGAAGCCATTTGAGTGAAAAGATCATATTCACATGTAAGTTCATGATATACGCATTGAAAGAAAAGTCATCGTTGTATGTTATTATTTTTTTAATTGTTTATGGATACAAATGTTAGGATATATAAAAAAAATTATTAAATGGCTCCGCTCCGGAGCCCTCGAGTGCAAAGGGTTAATATTGATATCTAATAAGTAATATATAATAATGTACAGTAATACGTAATGATATCTAACAAATACTATTTATATAATAATATATAATAATACGTAATGATATCTAATAAATATACCATATAATAACATATACCAACGCATAATAATACAACAGAAAAAAATTATAATCTTCTCAACTACAATTTCAATTTACTACAATTATATATAATTATTAATAAAAACTGTTACACAAATATTAATTTTATCGAATCGTATAATTATAACTCAACAAAATTAAAAACGCATGTTGGATTTAAATAATATCCAGAGCTTCACATAACTTTGGCATACATTATTTTGGTTAAAAAATGTAGAAAACAGCCTTTTGTAATTGTAACATTTTTTTATAGTAAATGCAATTTTATTCTCTGATGATTCGAACAACGTCGACGCTGGAAAAAAAAAGAATGTAACAAATTCTTCGAACAGAAGAAAAGTCGCTCTTCTGGCTGCGCTGTCCGACGAAGAAGAATCAAAAGTCGATGGCGAACGCGACGGTAAATAAAGGTTGAAACTATCGCGCGGCAGAATCGTCCAACACGGAAAACCGGTCAAGCTGGAACTTCTTACCGGGAAGCATTCCATTTCAGCTGGAAAGTGAAGAATAAACCGAAGGAACACACTGTGTGCATTGACCTTAGCGGGAAGCATGGAGGCTACGGTGAAAAATCGTTTTGTTCGGGTTAATGCATTATTTTAAGAATAAGAGTTGTACTCGAGTACGACTTTTACTCGAACATGGAATATAGAGTATATATATTCATTTGAAAAAGATTTCATTTGAGTAAAAATTTATTCGTATTAGATGGACTTTATGAACCGTGATATTTCTCTCTGTTCTACTTTGTTACACTCTATTCTGCTTTATTCGACTCTGCTGTCGATTATAGTCTACTCTAATTCACTTTATAGCACTCTATTTAACTCTATTCCCCTACATTTCACTCTATTGTATTGCTTTCTATTCTGTTACACACTATTCAACTCTGTTCTATATTATTCCACTCTATTGTGCTCTACTCTACTCTACTCTACTCTACTCTACACTATAGCCTACTCTCTAGTCCATACTATATTGCATACTCTATACTCTACACTCTATATTGCATACTCTATA
>NC_135772.1:2543701-2567290 GCF_028453695.1 Augochlora pura
CTCGCGGATCATTCGTTACCCTCGAATATCCTTAGGCTTCTACTTCGGCCACGGTTTACGCCCGACCAGCGGCCGTAAACCAGCGGCGACGCGCCTTTACACGCCCGGAGGAAAGAAACGCGAGTCGAGTGGCACGTTCCGGCTATAGGACGGCACAGATTTATCTTTATAATGTTTATATCTTGATGGTGTTGGCAGTATTAGTACATAGCTATGATTTGTTCTTATTGTTGGTAAAATTATTATTAGTTCGGTCCGTTTTTTTATTGGTGAAAAATGCATTTATTTCGAGAACAAAATGAATTAACAGATTAATCAAAGTATTGTCCATCGCTGTTTACTACTTTTTCCCACCTCTCAGGCAATTTTCGAATTCCATCTCGAAAAAATATCTCGTCTTTTGAGGCGATCCAATTTACAAGCCAATTTTCGATTTCTGCGAAAGAAGCGAATCTGTGACCTGCCAAATCGTGCTGCATCCGTCGGAACAACCAGTAATCAGAAGGAGCAATGTCCGGCGAGTACGGCGGGTGCGGTAAAATATCCCACTTGAGCCTTTCCAAATCATTTTTCACAACTTTTGCGACATGAGGCCGAGCGTTACCATGGAGAAGAATGACTTTGTCATGTCTCTGATCGTATTCCGGTCGTTTTTGTCGTAATGCACGGCTCAAACGAACCAATTGCAGCCTATACCGATGGCCCGTAATGGAATCGCCAGGTTGTACCAGCTCATAGTATAAAACACCCTTTTGATCCCACCAGATACACAGCAGGACTTTCGAACCATGAATATTCGGTTTTGGTGTTGATGTTGAGGTCGATGGCAATGATTGACCTGGCACAGCGTAGTATTTTTTCTTCTTGGGGTTATCGTGGAATATCCATTTCTCATCCCCAGTCACAATCCGATGTAAAAAGCCCTATCTTTGTTGCCTTTGAATCAGCTGCTCGCAAGTGAAAAATCGCCTTCCAATGTCTCTCTGTTTCAGTTCATACGGCACCCAATCGCCTTGCTTGTGAATCATTCCCATGGATTTCAATCGTACGGAAACTGCTTGTTGAGTAACTCCCAATGATTCTGCAAGCTCCTCTTGCGTTTGACTCGGATCTTCATCGAGTAATGTCTCCAATTGATTGTCTTCAAATTTTGTTGGCTGCCCAGAGCGAGGCTTGTCTTTAACGCTAAAATCACTATTCTTAAAGCGTCGAAACCATTCCCTACTTGATTTATCAATTGGAGCATTGTCACCATAGACTTCAACAAGCATTCGATGTGCTTCAGCTGCACTTTTCTTCCAATTAAAGCAGAAAACTAAAATCTCCCGGAAATGCTGCTTAGTTAACACAAAACTTGACATATTCAACAGAGTAAAGAAACAGGTGTATTAAATGAAACTCGGAGCAATATAAACTGAATGTTATTGGCAGATATCTAATCTCTCAGAAACAATTGAAATCAGTTGTTACTATGAAACAGTCGTAACAGTCGGAGCTATCTTTTGAAAACGGACCGAACTAATTTGTGCTCCTAATAAAATTAATAAATTTTAAGTTAATGCAATGTTAAGTTAGTCCCTTGCACTGTAATAACGAGTCAGACTCGTGATAAAGATACCAAGCGAGATCCACCAAATGAATAAATTATCAGCCCTTTACACTCGAAGCCATTTAAACTACAAATCTAAAACAATATTCCCGACTTCGTCGATATCTATAAAAATTATTTTTGAACGTGTTAGAACAATTTCAATGGCGTCGCAGAGTGCGAAGGATTAATTTCTTATAAATCGAAATCAAATTGAATTTGTCAAAGTCCAGAAACGGAAGCGAATAAAGGCGATGGAAGAATTAAAAAAGGAAATTAAAATAAAGAAATATTAATCGACACAATGTAAAAGTCTGTGTCAATGTGTAAATCTGGGGGTGAACTTTCCTAGACTGACCTCCCTGATGAGCAGGAGACGTCTTTAAGACGTTTTTAGGACGTTTCTAGGAGGTTTGTAGGACTATGTAGTACTTCGTAGGAGGCTTATAGAACGTTATAAGACTTCATAGGAATTTTTAGGACGTTATAGAACTTTATCACACTTTATAGCACACTATAGGATGTTTATAGCACTTTATAGGACTTTATAGCACATCATAGGAATTTATAGACCTTTGTAAGACATTATAGAATTTTACAAGTCTTTATAAAACTTTGTAGGATGTTATAGGACATTGTACCACTTCGTAGGATTTTATAGGACTTTATAGGAGGTTTGTAAGACTTTACAGAACTTTGTAGCACATTATAGCACTTTATAGAACTTTATAGGCGGTTTTTAGGAGAAGCGAATAAAAGCGATAGAAGAATTAAAAAACGAAATTAAAATAAAGAAATATTAATCGACACAATGTAAAAGTAGTCGTAGTGAAGGGGTTAATCAACGTGTTCCCCTTTCGCAAAAGAGAGAGAGCTCGCATGAGAAACGTCGGGGCAACATTTTTCTCCGAAAACGTTGCGCCGGGCATCGAGAGTTTCCAACGAAAGAGTTTCGCGCGCTGTTAGCCTGACAGAAACTTGCGACGCGGAGGACGCTGATTTATTTTCCGGCCCCGGGCGAAAGTACGAATTCCTCGGCATATCCCTTCGCCAGTTGGTAAACGAGAGTAACCCGCGAAGAGCGATAGGCGGAGTTTATCTTGCCGCGCGCGGAGCCACCGCTGACAACCGAACGCCTTGCATGACTGATGCCGCGCGCAAGTGATCCCGAAGAGAAATATAGATCCGCGTGCATTGTCGTCGCTGCAAATCTTCCCATTTTCTATAGGAAACGAAACGCGCCGCGGCACCCGCGGCGAAACGGGAGACGAAACTTCAGAGCCGAAACGCGGAGCCTCGCGCGCGAGTTTCGGCGCGGCTCGCGACCAGTAAACTGCTGCATTTTCGCTTTGGCAAAGGGAGACTTGGGGGAACACCTTTAACTCTTTGGCTACTGTGGGCGCATATACGCGCCCAGAAATGTTGCTTCTGTGAGACGGAGGGCGCATATAAGCGCTCAACATGGTTTGGATTATTAGTTGTGTTGTAAAAAAAGCTATACAGTAACGGTAAATTTTTAATATCTATAGCAGCAATTCGACCCATAATACAAAGAAATAAATAATATTGTTTTATATAGTGAAATACAGTTTTTTGATTATTGAAATATATTTTCACAAAAACGCATCTCCACCCAAAATTTTGCCGTTCTCGATGGACATTGTACATGAACTTCTACACGTGTGGTACGATCGGCACGTCTCAAAGTCTGCCGTAGCCAAAGGGTTAAAAACCGCCCTTACTTTAACAAGTTATTTTACAAATATAATATGGACTGTTCATCTTAAAAGAGGTTCGAGTCAATTTTCTCTTTTTAAAAATTAGATATTACATGATTTGTGATTAATGTACACTATTTATTGATAACTAGTTAATATTTAATATCTCAAAAATGTCGATGCTATACCCAACTTAAAATCGACCAATGAAAAGCATTGCTTAGCTATTGATTACGAAAATGGTGCAAGTCCATCTACAATATATATATTACTAATAATAATAAATAATAATAATAAATAATGTCCAACTGATGTTAACCCTTTCCACTCGACTGGTGACTCTTAGGCACCACTAATATTGTTCTTCAACCCTTTAAAATAATCTTTATAGCAACAATGTTTAATTTTAGAAAAATTGTTAAACATGGCACAGTTAGTACGAATAACGAGAATGAATTTGGTATATATAAAATACACTTCGTCGCTCAAGATAAAAATACTATAAGACAGAAGAATTATTTCAGATTTAGAGTTAAAACGGCTTCGAGTGCAAAGGGTTTAATCTTTTCCGAGGTAAGCGCAGTTTCGTTTGTTTCGTGCCGTGCACTGTTCCATTATTCCCATCCACGGCAGAACAAAGTCTTGCTTATTGAAGAACGAAAACTGTTTGTAAAATCGTCCATTGCGAGCATCGCGCAGCAGTTACCGAGTTGAGAAACCTCGGCTCGACAAGAGGGGGCGCGGGGGTCGCGGGGCGCGGGTTGATACCTCCCAAGGAAGTTCTTATCGGTGACCCGGGAGGCACACCGTAAAACGAGCCCTTATCCTCCACGTAAACGACTATCTGTATCTGTAGAATAAATAGGTTTCTCTCCTCCTCGAAACTCCCATTAAGAAAGCTAATATTTTTTCGCGCGAGCCTCTCTCTCTTCCGTCGAGAAGTCGTCTTCGCGTCGCTCCCGCGTGCCGGCTAATAAACTAAACCCTTTGTAGCCGAGAGTGTCCTTGATTACACCCGGATTTACATTTTTCGTTAACGAATCTCGTTTGTCCACGGCCGGCGAGACTCCATTGTTTAGCGACAATTAGACCACGGTTATTATTTGACTTTGCCGGCGAATCGGCGTCGAGCTTTTGACGGAATTAAAAGAGCCGTTTAAAGTACCGTGTTGTTTTATTGTTTTTCACTCCTTTGTTGTGTGCCGTGACAATAGAGGATCGTTCTCTCTGGTTCACTCGACTTTTATTAACAAGGTTAACCCTTTGCAATTATAACTAAAATTATTCTATTACGTTGCAAAATAATTTTTGCAACAATAAGGTTTCGATTTAAAAAATTATCAAGTAGTAAAATGGTTGGTAGGAGTCACAAGAATAAATTTTGTATGCATAAAAATTGATTTTGTTAAATAGAATGGAAATACCACGAACCGGGACAATTATTTCAGATTTACAGTTAAAATGGCTCCGAGTGCAAAGGGTTAATTTCAGCCGAACTGCCAGTTTGGGACGCTTCGTCTCGAAGACGCTCTTCTGCAGTCGGTATTATTAACCCTTTCGGAGACATTTTTATTGCAATTCTGAAGTTACTTTTTTGATATTTTCATTTCATATGGCAAAGCGTATTTTGTGTAATTAAAATTGAATCTTGTGACTCTTGTAAAAATGGCTACACTTTTAATAATATTTTAAATTTAGTTAGTTAGTTTTGCTAGTGAATAATAAAAAGCTTACATTAATCACAAATCGAATATACCGTTGGCATTTTTAAGATATTAAATATCAGCCATTCGAACTGTAATTCTAAAGTGTGACAAATGAGAAATTTACGATTTACCAAGTAGTCTTTTACGACGCCATGATCTCATGCAAGATCATCATCGTACTTACTCAGATACACGACCGAATAATCCTCCATCAGATGTCAATCACAGAAAAAGAGCCGCCTTACCTGTAACAGAAAAAAACAATGGAAAATTACCCAAAGAGAACTAACAATTCCTTCGATAAAACAGAAGAAATTAGCATAAATTTCCAAACTCCGCATCAATAATAATCGCAAACAAATTCCGCTAAAAGTAATCAAATTCGCATTAATTAATGAAGAAATTCGCTTGTTTAGATCCCTTCGCCTCTCTGCTATTCTCACCATCATCGCGCATAAGCGCGGCAGAATGCACACGCGCGGGGAACAGCATGTGCAGGTAGCGTTGTTGATGCGACACGCACAGCCGGCTCGGTGTTCGGAGCGTGGCTGTCGACAGGCTGGCAGCCGGCACTTCCCGCGATATATATCGAACGAGAGACGTTCGGACTCTCTCCCCGGGCCCTCCATCTGACCTAGAGGCGCTCGCACGCGGAGTCCCCCGCGTATCTATATGCGCGCCGCTTTGCCGAGGAGTTACGAGTCGGGCTACCAGTTCTCCTAGGAACGGGGCGAGGGGCGAGCGCGCTCGCGCGTGGAAGTTTATGCGAGATGCGGCGCATTGTTTCAGCCGGTGGGTGTATGTAGAGAGAGAGAGTAGCAGTTGCGCGCGCGCGGCGCTGGAAGATTAATCGGGCTTGTCCACTGGCCTCGATAAGCTCGCGAAGATGCTTTTCGGCCCGGTGTCCGGCTACCGGTGATTCGTAAAACTTAGTCAACGACAGATGCTGTTTCAGTTCGGCGAATCCGGGAACGCAGGCTCGTTCGATTCTATGAATCTGGGGGTGAACTTTCCTAGACTGACTTCCCTGATGAGCAGGAGACGTCTTTAAGACGTTTTCGGGACGTTTTTAGGACGTTTCTAGGAGGTTTGTAAGACTATTTAGGACTTCGTAGGAGGTTTATAGGACGTTATAAGACTTTATAGGAATTTCTAGGATTTTTAGGACGTTATAGAACTTTATCACACTTTATAGCACACTATGGGGTGTTTATAGCACTTTATAGGACTTTATAGCACATCATAGGAATTTATAGACCTTTATAAGACATTATAGAATTTATACCACTTTTTATAGACATTATAAAACTTCATAGGATTTTATAGGACTTTATAGGAGGTTTGTAAGACTTTACAGAACTTTGTAGCACATTATAGCACTTTATAGAACTTTATAGGCGGTTTTTAGGACTTTATAGTACCTTACAGCACTTTATAGGACTTTATAGGATTTTATAGCACTTTATAGCACCATGTAGCACTTTATAGGACTTTATAGCACCCTGTTACACTTTATTGGATTTTATAGGACGCTTGTAGAACTTTATAGCAGTTTATAGGAGTTTATAGGACTTTGCAAAGCTTTATAGATTTTTATATGATTCTATAGCACTTCATAGGACTTTGCAACTTTGTTGGAGTTTATAGCGCTTTATAGTTCTTTATAGCACTTTATAGGAATTTATAGAACTTTATAGCACTTTATAGGAATTCATAGGACTTTATAGAATGTTTGTAAAACGTTCAAGACGTTTTAGGAACAGTCCCTCGTACACCAGACGTCTTGAATGTCCTACGAATGTCCAAAAAAGGTCCTGTCTTATAAATCAAGACGTTTAGACGTCTCGAAGGTTCTAGAAACATCCTAGAAATGTCCTGTATTATAAATCAAGACATCTTTAAGTCTTCTCAAATATCCGACAAACGTCTTACAAATATCCTAAGATGAACCCTACATTATAAGTCAAGACGTCTTTCAGACATCTATAAACCTTCTCGAACGTCCTAAAAACGTCTTAGAAACGCCCTGGAAACATCCTGCATTACAAAGCAAGTCACCTTTTAGACGTCCTTTATACACCAATTATAATACCATTTCTTATTAGCATAATTATATCTTGCACCGATAAAAACTGATTTACAATATAAATAAATCTTAGTTAATATAATAATTGTACTGTAGCGTCCAGAATTTATGTATTTATCGAAAAGAAATCTCAGAACGAATTTCGAGAGAAATTCACAGAAATTATGCAACTGGAAGCAATTATTATTATTGTACTGTATATACTGTATATTGTATGTACTGTATATTGCATTATTGTACTGTATATAATTATTATCTCTGAGCGACGATATTTGAGAACACATATATGATATGCAGCGTTCTTTCTTCCAATCACAGAACTGTCGATAAAGTTTCTTAAACGGACGCGTACCGTTGAAGATCGTTGCAGGGAATAACAACGACGACGGTAAAAAGCGTGTCATGTCATTCATACGGCAAACTCATGGCGGGGGTTGGGGGGAGGGAGTGTAGCAGCCGTGAAATGAATTATAGCAGGCAAAGAAACACACGGATAGGCTCCTTTGGTAGCCGATTATTTTATGACCGCCGCGTTCCGATGACTTCGGCCCCTGACAGATGGAGAACACGTGCGACAGACCCATCCCGAGCGACAATCGTACAGAAACGTATATAAATCATGCCATAGACGGCAGAAGACAATACGGGGACCAGTAACTTCTCTTGAAAGTTTACCAGCGCGCTGCTGCTCAATTTCTTTCGACGCAACCCCCTCCCGGACCAATGAACACGTTGATCATCCTGTCGGCCACGTATGGATGACACTAATCTTAAATTAGGCTTTTCGAAAGCCATTCTTATTGTCCCGATAATTGTGGCATTTTTATTGTTGCAATATTAGTGGACCATTTTTATTGTTGCAATATTAGTTGACTATTTTTATTATTGCAATATTAGCGTACTATTTTCATTATTGCAATACTTGCGTACTATTTTTATTATCGCAATATTAGCGTCATTTTTATTATTGGACAAACTGAACTTTAGTAGAATATTTAATGTTTGGTAAAGGGTTAAAACAGTAGCCATTGTGATCAATTTTACGATTTTAGTTTCGGTTTCATTAACTGAATTGCTTTGATTTTTTGGGAATTTTAGAGGTTGATTTTTAGCACACGATATGGTTCTCTCATATTTAATAATTTATTTATTTATCGAACTCGCAGTGATGTTATTTATTATTTTCTGAGGTTTGTCTAATTGCTAGCTATTATATTATAAATAAAAAGTACACCTCCCTCCTGCACTATTAAAGAAACTAACCTACTATTAACATCAGGGTGTTCCACGTAATTAAACAACTCTCACAAGAACATTATTTATATAATATCAATTTTAAGTCACTCCACTGTCATCACTTAAATAATCTGTAAATTATTACTATTATTATTGCGACCGCTGATTGCCATAAATTTTTCTAAAAACTTAAACCACCTACTTCACTGTACTTCATTTCACAGCTACGTTGACTAGCCTCCCTTTATTACTAATAAATTCCCCGGTCAAACAGAAAATTTATAATCATTACACACATATTTATTATATCATTCAGTCCATGTTCCATACGTCCGTACCAAGTCGTACGCGATATTACAAGAGGTAGGGTTAAGCCAGGCACCGTGCAACGATTACAGGCGAATAAACGTCTTAATGGGGAGGACGTAAGAATGATTCAGCTCGGACTTCTTGACTACAGTCTCTCTATAATCCTTTACGCTGCTAACGTCCCGAACACCTGCTGTTTCTAGCCGGCGTGAAATACGTTTGCACAGCCGCGTCCCTAACAGTTTCTTTTTCTTTCTTTTTTCACGTGAACGGCGTACCGTAACTAAACTCGGGTCCTAGTAGAGTAGCCCGTGGTGGTTGCGTCGAAGACGCGAAGAATAAACGTATCTCAGGCGACTGGTTGTACACGGCACCGCGCGTTCCGGCGAATGCCTCGCGCGAGGAGGATAATCATCGGCCGTGATTTTAGATTACCGGGGGAGAGTTCGCCAATCATCGAGCGAAACGCGCGTTGACGGAAGCTATCCTAAACGAGCGCTTCCCCGGCGCTTAACACGGCTCGGTAATGGCCAGACGGAGGCCAGAAATATAGCTCGAGTTACGAGCTCCGGGAGGCGTTATGCTAATTAACTAAATTATGAAAGGGTTAGGATAGAAGATTTCTTTAGTTAATAGTAATAGAGGATTTCTTTAGCTAATAGGAGGATATTGTGAATCATTTATTTTGGGAGGGATCTAGAAGGACCACCCCCTTCTTTTTCGCAGGTATAAAAGTATTAATATAGTTAGAAATTGATTAATCAAGCCCCCGTTTTTTAGTACTTATTTACACATTTGCAGATTATTTAAAAATATTGTGAGGTCGTCAGCGACCCTAAGGAGGTGTTTCAGGGTTAATTCAACCCTTGCTGAATGCAGACGATTTTTATTTCCGATAGAATTATTATTATAAAATAATATAAGGAATTAATGAGCTTGGCTTGTTATTATAATGTAGTGGTTTGGAAGAAAATATTGTTTTTTAAAATTAAAGTGAACGACTTAAACTCTTAAAGTAGACAGTAGGCTACAGTAGATAGGAGACAGAAGACAATGGACACATAGACAAAGACAGTACACTGCAATAGACAGAAGACTACAGTAGACTAGTCTACATTTGACAAATACAGTAGACTAGTCTACATTTGACAAATACAGTAGACTAGTCTACATTTGACAAATACAGTAGTTTAGACTGTAGTAGACAGAGGACAGTAGGCAGGAGACAAATGCAATAGACTAGTCTACAGTAAGAAAGTACAGTAGACAAATAGAATAGACAATTACAGTAGACTAGCCTACAAGACGTCTAAAACAATTTCAAATCACGCTCAACGAAATAACAGAACAAACTACAACAAAAGTATACAAATCCTCACCAAAGCAGCTAACCCTTCTTGCGCGCACCGACCTCGTTACATCAATTGAAACGCTACGCCAAGAAACTATCACGGATCGGCATTCTCTAAATACGACGCGTTATTCGTCGCCGCATTCAACAGTCGGACTTCCTATCAACCCCGCGACAATTCCTATACAGCCGGCCACCAACCAGCCCCAGACGTCTAAATTGGCAGCGTCGATTCAGAAGAAAATTCCGCAAACACCGAGTTATCCACCCTTTTCACGTGGCAACAAAACCTGTCACCCTTTCAGCCGTGGCCCCGGCGGTGGTGGTGGCGGGAGAGAGCGGCGAGCAGGCCGAGCTCCTACAGGACAACGGTCCCGAAACGAAATACGTTTCTTTCCTATCCCCCTGCCCCCACCCCGAGCCACCGCGAATGGGGCTCTGAAATAAATTCCATTGCCCGGAGGGGTTCGCGGGAGAAGAGAGAGTTGCATGGTATTTTCGTTTGCACAAGGAAACCGCAATAATGCGGAAAGGATAGAGGAAAGGCGAAGGGGGAATGGGGGAGGAGAAGGAGGAGGTCGGCTTGGAAAATACGGGTTTCACAGAGGGTGGCGACGGTTTTTGTTCGCGCGCGGTGCCGCGTCTGTGCCGGGCCACGGAGAAGGGTTGGGCGACGACGTCGCCGCGGCGAACAAGGAAGCAGAGGGCGACGGGAAAAGGCGTGGGCCGGTACCACGGGGATATAAAGTCGGCGAGAACGGTGAGAAAGTTGTAAGTAAACCTGAGGGGTAGTTTCCTGCTCGCGGGTTTAACGACGCGTTCTGATTTCCATTCCGTTTTTCCGCACGTCCGACCGACGACCCCCCTTCTTCGCCGCCATGGGATACCGTGCGAGATCGTGTTTCGCGAGTACGTTTCCCGGCATGTTTGCCGAAAAACCGCGTTTACTGATGTGCCACGGAAACGCGCAAACGTCTTCGAGGGTGGCGTTAGGGTTAACACTTTGTAGTACCTAGGTACTTTCAAGCTGCGACGATTGGCACTTATTTGTACTTAATAACTTTCCTAAGTGGTAGAGATAGTTTTTGTTTCCTGTGTTGTCTTTATTTAACTTCGTTTCTGTACTTTGGTAACAGAAGAATTTATTTTTGTTAATAATATTCACGTTATTAAATTAATAATGTTTGTATTTAGTAGACAGGAGACTGCAGTAGACAAATACAGTAGACTAGTCTACAATAGACAGTAGACAAATACAGTAGACTAGCCTACAATAGACAAATACAGTAGACTAGTCTACAATAGACAAATATAGTAGACTAGTCTACAATAGACAAATATAGTAGACTAGTCTACAATAGACAGTAGAGTACAGTAGACAGAAGACAATAGACAGAGACAGTAAACTACAGTAGACTGAAGGCAGTAGACTGAAGGCTGTAGACAAATACAGTAGACTAGCCCACGTTTGACAAATATAGTAGACTATTTTATATTTGACAAATACAGTAGATGAGACTGCAATAGACAAATACAGTAGACTAGTCTAGAGTAGACAAATGTAATAGACTAGTCTACAGTAGACAAATACAGTAGACTAGTCTACAGTAGACAAATACAGTAGACTAGACTCCAGTAGACAAATATAGTAGACAGAAGACAGTAGACAAATACAGTAGACTAGTCTGCAGTACGTCTAAAACAGTTTCTCATAGAGCTTGTATAAAATCTTCACCACGTGTCCGACTAGACATTATACTGCAAGGATTTAAAAAATCAGCGGAGCCAATTACTGTGGGGTAACCAGTTGCTGCCAGTTGTCTCTGGTTTCCATAATTGACTCTATAAATATTAACGCATTCTTTCTTGATATATAGTCACCATTATACAATTTATTTTTCAATAAATACTAAGAAAATTACTCTTGCCTTATTTCACAATAAGTTGACATTTGTTACTAGCCAATTAGAGAATTTATATTTATTATATAACAATCTTCCTCTCAATATTTTAATATCGACGATAGAAAAATTTGAATTGAAAGAATATGAATAATGTATAATATTTTAAAGAAAAGGGTTGAATGAAAAATTTCATATTTGTTCAGCAACGTTTGCCAATACCTTGACTACCTTACAACATATTTAATCCCCAACAAAACTGAAATTAATAACGAAAGAAAATTCTGCTGCTTCCAAATGATTTTAACAATTATTAAGATTGACTTTTAAATCGGCTCGACGATCGTATTGAAAAGACGAACAGGGGCGGAACGAATCAAAGGGATGGGAGGAGGAGGAGGAGGGGGGGATGTTTCCGCGTCAAGAGAGGGCGGCGGGGGAAGGATTCGCGAGCACAATTGACAAACGAATTTTTCAATAGGGCCGCGCGCGTTAGGCGTCCGCGATATGTGCTAAATCATCGGAAGGTTCGGCCGGGCCCCGTTTCTTCTCTCGCAGCGGCATTATCGAAAACGATCGAGCGTATTATTGTATCGCGACGTGGTTATTCCTGACCCGATCGACAGATACGGGCGGAGGGCAACCCCGATATCCCCCGGTGTTATTAGGTCGGACAAAGAAATCCATTGTCCGGGCCGCAGCTTTCTCCTTCTGGCTTGGCCTCCTCAAAGGATAATGTCCCTCGCGTGGAGGAAAAGACGGCTCTCTCTCTCTATCTCTCTTTCGATCCACGATAAATCTCCGGCCGAAAAACATCAGTCTCAAGGGGGATTGTCGAGCCGTGAAATGAAATACATTTATATGGAACGCGGCCAATTAAACGGAATCGTACCCTCGGTCCCGTCGTATGTTCCCCAACCTGTTCGGGGACCTCGTTTTTCATGGTTCTTCGGCCGCGCGAACGCGCGTGTTTTACATCTTCGGGTTGCGGGGTAAAAGGATCGAGAGACAGGAGAATACTAAATATCTTCTAGGATTATGTTTCACGGATTTTCTAAGGTATTTAAGTTAATAGGAATTTTATTTTGATATTAATTCTATTTTAAGATGAATTTTATTTTAATATTAATTCTATTTTAATAATAATTTTATTTTGATATTAATTATATTTTAATATTTTATTTTTATTTCGATATTAATTCTATTTTAATACGAATTTTATTTCGATATTAATTCTATTTTAATATGAATTTTATTTCGATATTAATTCTATTTTAATATGAATTTTATTTTGATGTTAATTTTGTTTTGATATTAATCCCAATTTAATATGAATTTCATTTCGATATTAATTCTATTTTAATATGCATTTTATTTTAATATCGATTTTATTTTAACCCCCGGGCATCGTATATAAGCCCGAAAATACAATATATTGTCTAGGATCATACTTCATTGGTTTTCCAAGATATTGAAGTTGATATTGATTTTATTATTACTCTAATTCTATTATAATATTAATTTTATTTTAATATCAATTTTATTTCAACCCCTGAGCTTCATGTAAGTCCAGGGTAACCACGAAAAGAGGGCAAAATGATTGCATATATAACATAATAAATCCACCTGAAGCAACAAATATCGTGTACTCGTTTCGCATAAAAGAAAAGGTAAGGAACTTATGGGACACCCTAATATTGGCGACAGAAGGCGGACGAAACAAACGAGTACATTCGATTTCACAACCGCGTTCAATAAAATCGCGCTCGCAAATTACGAGCCCGAACGCGTACCGGAAACGCGTTATACATTCCCGGGTCCTCTCCGCTGTGGAAATATTCAATTACATGACTAGTCACCCTTGAAAATTGATTGGTGGACAATTACCGACCGGGAATGAATATAGCAATCGCTGCAATCATAATTAAATCAGAATGAATAATCAATCCTGTCGATTTAGTAATTACCACGGATTTCGGCACGTGCTAGAATAATCACCGTTTAACGAAAACAAATTTCGCGAACGTGTTTAGCACGAATTATCGATTCTATTTTTCATAGATTAATTAATTTTTGGAAAAAAAAACGTAAACGCAGCGTCGACGAACAAAATTATTTCGCTTGCGTTAAATAAATTGCAGTTGTCTGTAGAATAACTATGACAGAATGTTGCGTAATTTATTTATAATATTTTTCATTCAATACTTTTATCACTATCTATTTTTGGCGAATTTATTATTGAATTTCAACGTGTCGCAGTTTCGCGAAAAGGGTTTGCTAAATTTGCTCAATATATTTACTGAATATTTGGGTATTTTAAATATTTAATTATATTAGGATATTCTAATTTTTATAGAAAGGAAATTATTAACCATAAATCAATTTTTATATAAATTATAGAGACCTTTTTTTATGCATTTTATTTATACAAACGACGTTCGCTTTTCCTACTTGCATTTTCTACGGTATTTGAAATTAATTACGTCCGCAGATTTTGTTTAAAAAATAGCACCGATAAAACAATATATTTCGCATTATTTCTTCAACCATCTACATCATCTCCCTAAGCAATAAACAATTACGTATATATAAAAATCGCCTCACTTCCTTTATTTCCATCGCTTAAAAATGCAGTACGGTCCGGCATAAAACTTGTCAGCACCGTGTGCCCGGTTACGAGAACTGTTTAATACCATTACTCCAGCCTACAGATTATTGAAAAATAATTAAGGTAATTATCGCGGGTCCGTACACGGTCGATTTATCATCGGCATCGCAACAACGCGGGAACAATGCCCGCAGATATATTTTCCCGAAAAATATACAATGCCTTTATTTCTCACGGTTTTTTTTTTATTGATCGCCGATCATTTTTCACGTCGGACGGCCGCTTGTTAACCGAGGCTTAACTGTTGTTGAATTGATACAAATTGTAACAGCCCGAAACCTGTCCGGGGGCCGGCTGACAAACGATCAGGCCGCGCAAGGGGCGGGAGGGGGGTGAACAGGAAACAACACACGCCGGGTACACCGACAAAATAACACATCAAACTCGGCCTTCCGGCTTTATTAAAGAACGTGCCGTCCCCGGGCGAGACACGATCGGACCATAATCGAAACGTTACCGTAGCCGTGACAAATAGATTAGGTTAACAAGATACTCGCCGTTGTCCTCTTCTAGGTTATAAAAATACAGCATATTCAAAAAAAAAAGTTACTCTCAATCAATAAGTGAGATGATTTCAAGCAACTTTTTCCTTTGCAAAATTTTTCTACGAGGCATTGTTAAGAAGTTATTAATAGAAAACGTTGACCAATGGCGGACGAGTTCTTGTGACGCGAGGCGGCCGAGCCAATGAGCGTCATTGGGCGTCCACAGCTCCTTCACGCGGCTCACGTCGCGCTGAGCGATCTCGCGTCTCATTGGTCAACGTTTTTTATTAATAACTTATTAACGACGCCTCGGAGAAAATTTTCGTAAAGGAAAAAGTTGTTTAAAATGATCTCAGGAATCTCCCTATTGCCATATTGTTAAACAATTTTGCTTACATTCACTATAATAGCCTATAATATATTATATAACGGTTTTATAAATAGCTCGAACGAATCAAGTAATAAATATTATTTAAAAACAAGATTAATATATTATATTATTTAAAAACAAGATTAATATTATAAATATTATTTAAAGACAAGATTAATATTATAAATATTATTTAAAAACAAGATTAATATTATAAATATTTTTAATAAAAAATAAATATTTTAATATTATAAATGTATCAGTATTATAAATAATATAATAATATTATATTACTTAAAACAAGTTAGACGCAGCCAGGGCGAGAGAAGTCGAAAGCATCCCGCGATAAAACAGCGAATAACTCGGCGAGAAATTAAAACAGCTTCGCCGTGGAATCTGCAAGATTAACTCGTAATTTTATAAAACTCTTTGTGCCGATGAACGAGGCCGTTTCGCCGCTGGAAGAAAAGAATCGCGAGTTGTGCTCGAGCAATTCCATTGGGTCCTTCATTATGCCCGGTTATTAGAAAAGAAGGGGCGTAAGGCAATTTGTAATTTTCCGAGGAAAATATCTCTCCACGCGCGGGGTCTCTCGCGTGCAAGCGCGGTATTCCAACCTCTCCCCCCCCCCCCCTCCCCCTTACCCCCGCAGAAGTACTTTGCAGTTTTCAGTATTTCCAAGTATTCGCCGGCAAATGCGACTGAGTTTCGTTCTTACGTGGGAATTGCCCCACCTACGTCACGAACTGTTTGTTCTTAAGGCGGCGCGCGCGCGTTCAAGCTCTACGACGGAAATTTCTCTTCCGTAAGGAAATCACTACTACCGCGCGAAGAAGAATTCGTTATTTTCCGAGCTTGTTTCGTATCCGTGCTGCTGCCGTTCGAAAGCGCGCGAGTAGCTTCGGTTTTAACACTTTGCCGAACGACGACTTATAAATTGGCTTCTTCACCCTCTTTTGAATTATTAGTTATTATGACAATTATTAATTCGATATTTATTCTTGAGGTAAAAGTGTTAGATTGTACAAGCTTTATTGTTGTTATATGATCTTTTAAATATTAGATGCCTTGTGTAATTAATAAAATAAATGGTATAGAAATAGAAATTAAAATTTAAGCTATACTGCTAGTTTCAATATTATTATATAATTTTTCTGTGACTAATAAAATAAATAATATAGAAACTAGGATATATCATCGAGCTCCAATATCATTATATAATTTTTAAAATATTATACAGCTTCTGTGATTAATACAATAAAGAAATAAATAAATAGAAACTAGAATTTAGCAAGCTTCAATATAATTACATAATCTTTAAAATATTAAATACCCTCCGCAACTAATAAAACAGATAAAGTAAAAATAAAATAGTTAAAGTTAATCTTAAAGTTACTTAAACTAATTATTGTCCAATGCTAGTGTCGCGAAAATATGAAACTGTTACAACATTTAATCACCCCATAATAGCAGAAACATTTACGTTTTATGAAGTGTTAATTATAATCTCCCTTAGGGAACCGCCATTTTCCGGAACGATTAAATTATGCCATGTCTTATTATACTTCTCGCTTGATTATGAACGCTCGCAGCCGTTTCTCTCGGGAATATTTTTTTCATAAAGAGAACCTCGCGCCAGTTACGTAAGTCGAAATAAGAGAACGGTGTGCTTTAACACTTTCTACGCGTCGTACGTATAGTTTATGCATGTGAAATATTATATACCTCACGGACTTAATAAAATAAATTATATAGAAATAGGAATTAAAATTGAAGCTATACTGCTAATTCCAATATTATTAAATAATTCTTCTGCGACTAATAAAATAAATACTATAGAAATAGAGATTATAGTTTGTTATCGAGCTCCAATATTATTATATAATTTTTTAAATATTATAAATATTCTAAATTTATTAGAAATATTCAACTAAAATTGAAGCTGTACTGCTATTTCCAATATTATTATTTAATCCTCCCGCGATAAATAAAATAAATAATATAAAAACATAATAGTAGTATAGACGGTATAGTTTATGTCGTAGGTAATTTTGTTTAAGACGTCGTGGACCAGGAAACACGCCGGCAGGCGCGTGCAAATAAATATCTGTCCAGCGTCATTGTCGATCGCAGCCACTAATTCATTCTCCATTGTCTGTCGCAGATCGTCGATACTAACCGCGCGAACGGCGAAGATCTTCGACGGTGCTACGCAGGAAGAGGTAATAGAAATATCCACGAGCCGACGTAGACGCAGTGGCGTCGCCGAGGGGGTAATTTAATAGCGAAAGGATTAGACGTGCCGGCTAAAGCGATCGTTTTGAACCTTGACTCTGTTCCCTGTCGCGGATCTTTCTTTCCATTGTAAAACACTTCTAAGAAGAATTTGGTAGGCAGCTGGTAGCAGGGATTTTATATTAGCTTATTAGAGGAACAATGTTGTATTTTATTCTGTTGTTAGAGATTTTTATATTAAAGTCGAAGTTATGTGAAGGTTCTGTCGAATCATCGATGATAGTAGAAAATGTTTTACGAAGAAATTTCAATGGTTTTCTGCGATATGTGGTTTGATATTAATAAGAGTTTTGTATTTTTATACTGTATTGTTTTATTGTGTTCTTTATAATGGAATTATATATTTTTCTTTATTGTGCTAGTCGATTTAGATTGTTATGTTGTTTGCAAAAATATTAAGGTATATATTGTGAATTTTGTTGATATTATTTCTGTTTAGAAAATTATAATCTTTTGACGTAAACTTGGCATAAATCTTAACATAACCCTTTACATATCTTTGACATAACTTTGACACAGTTCTTGACATAATTTTGTCATAATAGTGACGTAAACCCTGACATAATTTTGACATAATTTTGATATAAAACTTGACATAATTTTGACACAACCCTTGACATATTCGTGACAAAATTATAATAGAATTTTGACATAATTCTTGACATAACTTTGACACAACCCTTGACGTAATCTTGACACAACCCTTGATATAATCTTGACACAACCCTTGACAGAATCGTGACACAATACTTCACATAATTTTGACGCAATCGTGACATAAACCATGACACAATCTTGACATAACTTTGACATAATTTTGACATAATTCTTCACATAACTTTGATATAATCCTTGACATAATACTGACACAACCCTCGACCTAACTTACTCATAATTCCTGACATGATTTGGACACAACCTTGACATAACTTTGACATAATTCTTGACATAATTCTGACACAGCCCTTGACATAATTTTGACATAATACTTGTCACAACCCTTGACCTAATTTTGACATAATTCTTGACACAATCCTTGCCATAATTTTGAAACAAATCTTGACATAACTTTGACATAATTCTGACACAACCCTTGACATAACTTAGACATAATACTTGACATGACTTGGACACAACCCTTGACATAATCTTGAAACAACCCTTGACATAATTTTGTCATATCTTTTGACATAATCTTGACACAACCCACACCATAACTCCATAGAAAAATCTCTGTCTATCTTCTACCCTACAAAACGCAACTATTTCATCAAGAATAAAAGAAATCTCATACATAAAACATACATTAATCCGTGAAATAAATAAAATAAGTATTCTATAATTTTTAACATCCAAAGAAAACAAGAAAACTAAATAATGTTCATTACACATATAGTAACCTGACATACACTGTCTAACAAGAGACCAAAAACTTCAGCTTCCCTCATCCTGCTTCCACAAATGATTTCAATAACTAATTAAATCTCTCGCCTAATAAAATACCAAATAAAGCTACAGCTACCATACAAGCGCGTCACAGCACACTATAGACTGAACAATAGACCCAAACAAAGTTTATTAAACATTGAAACCTAAACGTGATCCACCAGGAAGAAAACTCTGTTCCTAAATCACAGAAGACAATGAGCGAAGCAGACGCTAAGCAACAACGACGAATAAGACACTAAGCAACAACGACGAAGCAGACGGTAAGCAACGAAGAAGAAGAAGAAGAAGAAGAAGAAGAAGAAGAAGGCAGCTCGCGGCGATGCGAACGGAAGAGGATAATAGTCGCGCGACTCTCGGGTCAAAATAATCTAACCTCTTGATGGGACACCGCGCGAGAATAAGCGAACGTAGACGTCAGAAAGACTGGTAGAAAGAAAATCATTTGCGCGAATCGAATTCTCCCGCCTACGCCACTGTCTCGGAATGTTAGCCGTGGAACGGCAATATAGGTGGAAGACTACCAGTATCAAGGGAGAGAAGAAACGCGCGCGCGCGCGGGCAAGCTGAGCAACCGAGCACCCCATCGGTTCTCCGTAGAACGCGGGATGAGACGTGGGAGTGCCCATTGGCACAGAGTTACGACTCTCACCGCCGTCATTCGTTACCTTTCGCACAGCGCGCGGTGCTTCGCCCCTAACGCGGAGATCCTCTACTCTTCTGACTTTTTGACCTTCGGGTGTGTTGCGCGCGATGGGACACGCCTTTGTCTAACGGAGGAGAGGCTTCCAGAAGTCCGCGGTGGCGGCGGCGGGCCGGGTAACTTCGAGGGAAACGTAAGGATTCCCTGGTCTCTCCACCTCCACCTCCTCCTCCTCGCCTCCTTTCCCCCTCGTGACCCTCTGAATTACTCCGTGGCAGATTTGAAATTTTATTTACGGGCCGGCAAACTTTCGAGAAACTCCCGATGGAATGGGCTGCCTCCACCTCCACCTCCTCCTTCCACCTCCCCCTACGTACAGTAGAAATGACTAGAACGGTATGGCGAAGTTAGCCGATGTTTACACTTCCGACTCTGTTCGGAAACTTTTTGAAGATTCATATGGGGCGGCCGGGACTAGAAACGTCCTGAATTCGCGATATACGCGGCTGGGTAGGTCCTCGCGGATTATCCGACTACCTAAGCTTTTAATAACGTTGTAGTATCGATTTTTAAGGTTTTTGTTAGGTTATTTTAGGGATTTTGGAAATTTAGGTACTTTGTGTATTAGGGTGTTTTGGAAATTGTTGTAGGACTAGGGTGCTGAATTGTTCAGTTAGGGTGAGGTATGTGAATCGGTAGGAAGCTTTGGGTTCCGAACTAATTGACGGTGACGAAGCTTGTGAAACTATAGTTTACTATAAGCCAGTCTATCATACTTTCTTGTACTCTTTTCTATGTCATTTCACTCAGTTATAGACTAGTTTACGTTATACCTTACTCTATTCGACTCTATTCCACTCTATTCGACTCTATTCCATTCTGCTCTACACTATATTCTACTCTAATCCACTCTACTGTGCTCTATTTACTCTGTTATACTCAGTTCCACTCTGTTATAGCCTATTCTATATTATATTCTACTCTATTCCATGAGATTCCAAACTATTTCACTCTATTCCAATCTCTTCAACTCTATTTCACTCTAACTCCACTCCGTTAAACTAGAATCTATTCTATTCTATTATGCCACAACATTCCAGTCTACTCTGCTCTATTCTACTCTATTCTGTACTGTATTGTACTCTAGTCCACTCTATTCCACCACTGTATTCAATTATATCCCACTCTATTATACTCTGTTACACTCTAATCTATTCTATTCTATACTACTTCACTCTATTCCACTAGTCCACTCTACTCTGCTCTATTTCATTCTGTACAACTCTATTGCACTCTGTTATAGACAATTCTATATTCTATTCTATCCTATTGCATGCAATTCCAATCTCTTTGACTCTATTTCCCTATATTCCACTCTGTTCCACTCTGTTCCACTCTACTCCACTCTGTTATACTTTCTTCTATTCTACTCTAAATAACATGACCGCTACAGACTGTCAACATCGCGGCCCGTCCCTATTGGAAAACCCTCTAAATTCCGTTCTCTCGATCGCAGACAACAGGCATCGGTCTCCGAAATTTGCACTTTCGTTCTTTTTGCTCGGACGAGTATAGTCTCGTCCCTGTCCGCCGTACGTTTAGCCAAGAGACGTACGAAAGGAAGCGGAGATGTTAATTCAGCTAGAGAGAACTGATCCGAGCGGGTTCGGCTACCGGGTCATCTTGATACAGGGATAGATTAATGACTCCGGATCGCCGGCCGCTTGTACGTACCAGCCGTGTTTTCGCCGGTAAAGAGATATCGATCAATTACGAGAGTATGTTTCAGCCCTGATATCATTCCATTAATTACGATGTACCTTCCCTGCTAATTATACCCCTTCCCGTTGCTCTATATTAATGGCTCGGCGCGGCCGCGGGTCGTCGGCTTAGGCCTCTGATCGCCGAAAAATTCGATTATATATATTTTTATTATATTATATTTATTTTATTTCACTTCACTGTATTTATATACTTATTATATTATATTATATTATAATGTATTGTATTTGTTTCATTATATTGTATTATATACCTACTATATTGTATTATAATATATAAGATTTATTTTATTATATTCTGTATTTACTATATTATATTATAATATTTTATATTTATTTTATTATATTATATACTTACTATATTAAATTGTAATATATATGTTATACACAAATATTTCAAAACACTGTTACTTTAAGAGCATACATGAGTAACAGCAACATCTTATATCAAATTTAATAATATCAAAATATAATTATCGTTCCAAATGAAAAATACCACTACAATCTATATGACGTTATATGTATAATATCATATTATATTATAATATATATTATACATAAATATTGTCACGTAAAGAGTATGAAAATATAATATCAATATCTTACGTCAACTTTAATAACATATAAATACAATTAGCATTGAAAATAAAAAATTGCAAAACGAGCACCAAACTGAAATCAAAATTCTCGATAACGAAGGGATGAAGCATCCCCTTCCCCCCTACTTCCAGCACAATTCTAAGAAGGACCGTTTCTCCTGCTAATTAATACCATAGCATAGTACTCGGGTCTAACCATAAGCCATGGAATCGAAGCATCAACGGCAACCGTCTCCGCCATAGATACGCGTTCCACCGTCGGCAGACAGTTATTAACGATCGTTGCCAGAAACCACATCTTTATCTTCCCCCGCGTAATATCGTTGTCCCAATACACCCGCATAATTCCGTGAAGCGAGACAGGGGATCTCGAGCATTAGTCGGTTTAGCGTACAGCTCGTTGCCTCGAGCCAGAGAACCGAGCGGAATATACGCTCTGTAACCCAGAAATTCGGCGCCTGCCTTTGTCCATCAATCGTTCGACTTTCCACCCCCCTCCGCCCTTTCTTCAATCAAAGTCCGAGCGAACCCGATGCCGGCCGTCATATAGAAGCGCATTCGTGACATTTAGTAAATGGCCGACGCTGCGAAGCCTGTTGCCTGCTCTACCCCCTAGGAAAGAGGGTATGCGGAGCCAGAAGTGAACTGTCAGTCCATCGTTGCGGCTGGATTACGCAGTTGACATTATACCGACCAAAAGCTAACCCCCTTCTGTTGCTTTGTCACTTGCCATCAGATTCATTCCGTCTCTATCTCTCTCTCTCTCTCGTTCTCTCTCTCTCTCGTTCTCTCTCTCTCTCTCTCTCTGTTTGTCCCATCGCGGAGGCGAAATTCCATTCGGGCAGGACAGATTCGCGAGATTAGCTCCATTGACCAACAATGCCACATTGTTCGCCCTGTGTTCCCGCAATGGTTTAGAACGCCAACTTCCGCCCGCCGATGCCGCATCCGACTTATCCGATGATCAACTGCGAACAATCGGCACTGTCACAAGGACAACCCGGCGCGGCCCCCCTTTTCCCAGCCTGATCGATACGCCGCCGATAATTATCCACTCGCCGTGCGAAATTAAAGCGTCCACGTATTCTGCGATCGCGACAAATTGTCGACCCGATGTCGAGAATTATAACGAGTCGCGAGGCGAAAAGATAGCTACGGATATAATAATGTACGGATCAAGTTATGATGATCTAAAAATATTAGTATAATACTTAGCCACTCCATCAATGACTTTAGGATCAATAAATAAATATTTGTTGACCATGTTATCCATGGGAATGTGCATTCCGGGGTATTAAAGTAAACACTCTCAGCTTTAATTTAAGCTACCCGAAGTTCAAATTGCTTCACGGGAACGTGCTTGAAAACTCGCCCAAAGCCCAAAAATGGGCTTCAGACTGCCTAATA
>NC_135772.1:2567390-2582614 GCF_028453695.1 Augochlora pura
TTTTATCCGCGGACGCGTTTCGGATTGCTTTCGACAACGACCACCGATGAATTCCAACGAGGTTTAATTAATATAACAATGAACATGTAATACCTTTAATTGGTAAACGTAAAATGATTTTTAGGTTAACTTAGATGGCGTCTTCGGTCGCACGAAGTCGCCTAAATCATTTCTTTGTGTTTCGGCTTCTTTGGGAAATATAAATTCTTTATTTAGTTTTGTCGTGAAGAAAATAATTTATATTTCATAGAATTTTTTATTATACTATTTAGAAGATTATGTTTGCTTTTTGTATAGGCACAGTACTGCGACTATTTAATTATCATCGAGCAGGGTTGACTTTAAATTTTCAGCCAAGGTTTTTCATCGACAGGTGAATATATAATTAATTTGCCAAGTAGCTTTATATTATTAATTAATATAAATATATATATATATATATATATATATATATAGATATGTTTATTTGCTAATTCAATCGGTATAATTGCATTGAAATTCTTTTTAAATATTTTTCTTTATATATTAAATTTAAAATTACGTTCATAGCTACTGAATTATTAAATTAACTTTAATATATATAATATATTGTATACGATATAGTATATTATAATATAATATATTACTATATAGCTACCAATATTTGATATAGTATATTGTATATTACTATATAGCTACCAATATTTGATATAGTATATTGTATATTACTATATAGCTACTAATATTTAATATAGTATATTATATATTACTATATAGCTACTAATATTTGATATAGTATATTATATATTACTATATAGCTACTAATATTTAATATTTGAAATTTGATATAGTATATTATATATTACTATATAGCTACTAATATTTAATATTTGATATAGTATATTATATATTACTATATAGCTACTAATACTTTATACTTTATATTTTATATGCTGTGTATAATATTTTATATTTTAAATGCCTTGTACAGTATTTTATATTTTAGTACACTTTGTATAGCATTTTACATCTGAACACAAATAGAACAAAATTAACGATGTAAAGGGTTTTACAAACAGCGCTTGCACCGTGTATGGCAGCAAAATTTCGTTCGAATGCGTGCGGTCACCTGCGAAGCTGCGCATTTCAGTTCCGCGCCGGTTGTTATCCTCTTAACGCATCGGCGCGAGGCTTTTGTCGCAAGAAAAGAATGCGAGAGATAACGATAATAGACTTTTAAATTTTTAATTAATCCCCTCGGACAGCCTTTCTCTCCCTTCTTTCGCGGGCGGGCAGGGAGCGGGGGGGGGGGGGGGGGGGGGTGGGGGAGGGGGTGGGGGGGGGGGGGAGGGCTGGATATAAGGGAATTTTTCCAAGACCCTTTGATATGGAGATTTAATTATAAAACGCGAAACTTCCTTGTTGTCGATTACGTGTACGCCTTCTTATCAACGTTATTTCGATAATTAGTTAATTAAGCGATCGATCGACGAGGATTATCGCGCGCAACTTGTGCAACTGGTTTATTGAAGAACCAAAGATTAGGATAAAAATGATTTCTCAGACGCGGCTCGATCGTTTTTAGCGGTGTTCTTGGAGTCGATCTCAAAGGGTTAAAGAATGTGTTGGATAGATATGGATATACAGGTTTCTATGATTGTTTATGTAAAACATTTCTACGTCGATGTCACGTGGTTTTTTAGAACAAATTGGAGTAGATGAAGGAGGGTCTTTTTAAGTACTAAATTGTAATTTAAAAAAATTCAATCTAATATATCGATTATATTCAATTATATATTCAGTGTAATATATCAATAATATTCGACACATCAATTATATATTCAATATAATATATCAATAATATTCAACGTATCAATTACATATTTAATGATAAAATATTTCAGTTCGCTTTATCAGGCTTTTCTACTTTTACAAAGACAGACCCTAATCAAATTTAACACATCGACTTATTAATTCCCTGCACAATAAACTCCTTCAAATTTCTTCTTCAAATAATTTCAACACACTCACCACAATATAACAATCTCTATAAAATCCTCTTACCTTCATAATTATTTCAACGAAAAATATTAAGAACGTCATATATAATTTCTGTCACCATTTCAGCAGACTTCAATTTCGCCAAAACTTATTTAATAAAATCTCTGATGAAACAAAATCCTCCTCCCTGACGTAGCAATAAGATTCCATCAAGCCCGACGAACTCCCAAAAGCGGTAAGCTTTTGGTAATTTCCACCAGCGACTGTACCACGCCGTAAAGAAATGGCCGGACAAGCCCGCTCGGCTCTGTTCGGTCGCGCGTTCTCTATTTAGCGGGACTGCGAGTGATTCGTTTCCGTCGCACCGAACGCAAAGTAATCGGTTAATTGTCTCTCAACGCGCGGGCAGAATCCACGGATAGAGAGATCCAGATTAGGTACCCGGGGTAATCCTCTCGAAAGGATCGATCCCCCTCCCCCCCCCAGCGCTCTCTCCGACTAAATCGGTCCCGCTCTAGCGGAGAGCCCGGTGTAACTAGGCTGAAACTTCTCCCGGGGATGTGTTCGGCGCGGAGTAGGACAAGGATACCGCATTAAACCACATTACGTAAACCCTTATAGTTTAAGCTCGAACCCGATAGCACAGATGCACCGGGTCTCTCCCCGGGGATTTCACGGGCTCCTAAAACTTTCATCAAGTCGTTCGTTAAGCCAGCTCCGTGGTTTATAGACATATCCACATGCTGCCGGGAAAACCGTCGCCGATCTGCCCCCTATCCGCCCCCCCCCTTTATCGGCGTCGTATTCTTCGACCTGTCCTCGCGTCCCCTCAATACATCGATGCGATCCCTCAATACATCTTTCTCATAATATATCAGGAGACCTACCTAATGTATTAGGTTGGAGAGAAAGAAATCCATTGTTTTTACATACACTTCAAGACTTTAACATGTTTCCGATTTAGGTGAAATATGCACCGTTTTGTTCTATAATTTGTTGCCATCTTAACCCTCTTAGTACCGAACAACGATATATCGTTGTTGGCTATTGTTGGAGAGATAGTTTTCTTAATATTTTTATTAAACAACAATTTCATTTCCTATTTCTTCCCCCCTTTTGAATTTGTTATTTATCAGGCTTTTCAAAATTCTTGCAATTTCTTTCCGAAACTTGATCAAACTTCGTTAAACGAGTTTTAAACATTTCGCACAGATACAGACACTTTTGGCCGGTACTAAGAGGGTTAAAGGTACCTCCACAATGCCACTCTCGTAGAAGTCTCGGCCCCTATTAGCGAAAAACTCTTGCAATCTTCTCTCGATGCCAATTGCTTATCGCTAAGGAAGTTTTGCGATGCAAGATAAACATGGCAATCGCTTGGTGCCAGGTCTGGACTATACGGTGGATGCATCAAAACGTCCCAGCCAAGCTCCTGAATTTTCTGACGAGTCGCTATAGACGCGCGTGGCCTGGCGTTGTCTCGATGGCACGCAACGCTTCTCCTGTTGGCCAATTCTGGCCGTTTCTGGTCGATCGCTAGCTTCAAACGGTCCAGTTGTTGACAGCAGAGATCCGAATTTAGTGTTTGACCATATGGAAGCGACTCGTAATAAATGATTCCTTTCCAGTCCCACCAAATGCACGGCAGAACCTTCTTGGCTGTTAGTCCTGGTTTGGCCACCGTCCGACCTGCTTCACCAGGCTTTGACCATGAACGTTTTCGCACAATGTTGTCGTACGCGATCTATTTCTCATCCCCAGTCGCCACGCGTTCAAGGAACGGGTCGATCTCGTTCCGTTTGGCCAAGACATCGCAGATGGAAATTCGAACATCATGGTTTTTGGTGTTAATCGATGCGGCACCCAAACGTCGAGCTTCTTTTTAAATCCAGCTTCGCTTAAATGGTTTAAAACCGTTTCGTTTAGCTCCCTTGCGATGCTACGACTGCTAACATAGTCTACTTCGATTATTCCTGTGATTTTGTCAACATTTTCTACGACAGGCCTACCTGTACGAGGCACAGCTTTAACATGAAAAATACCTGAACGGCATAGACGAAACCAAAATTGCGCGTAATTGGCTGCTACAGTATCGGGACCATAAACACTATTCACAATTTCAGCCGCTTGGCTTGCATTGAACATATCAAAGTTGCATAGCACCTTTATCAAAGAAAAATTGTAAAATGTACCGAATTTTCTTCTATGTCGACTTCCACTTTGAACACACTGTAGCTTGAAACGGAACGGACCAAACAAAAAACAGAAAAAGAACTTTTTTTAGCGCGAAATGTCACCTTTCCAACGAGCATAAATCTGAAATTGTTCGATCGATACTTCAACAGATATCGATCGCTACCAGTCGTCTACCGAATAAAAGTAACGGATCACTTTTTCGCCAACCTAATATTAGCAAAGATTCGAACGCCTAGCCGGCGACAGATAATCTAGTCGGAAAGGGGTTTAACGCGTGAAATTTCGACGACGGCCCGACGGATCACTGGAATTAGCACAGGATTATTGCTGGCTTTCGAATCGGTGACTGAAAAGGCTTCGTCCCGGGCGGATCGTAATCCTTGAAATTTTGCTTAATTAAATTCTTGCAGACGTTCCTGGCCCGAGGACGATTTTCCAGCTATACGTAGCTAATAATATTAGCTTGAATAAATTGGCGAAGTTCCAGCGAGAAATCTCCGGAACGAAATTTTTTCAAACAATTCTGACACGCGCGTTCTGTTAAACGATCAACGCCATAAGCTTTATACCTCTTTACCGCCATATCTCTTTCCGAGCCTCGAATGCTTTCTTGCCTTTATGGAAATAAAGTGTTGCTTTTCGCACTCCATATTAAAACTGTCCGTAAACCGACAGCTGTAAAGAAAATTACACGGATTTTGTTTCTAAAGCAACCTAGTGGTATTGACTATTAAATCTCAATAGAAAGAAATTCTAACATTGACTAAGATTAACCTTTTAGGTACGGCAGGATTTTGCGCAAATAAAGTTTTTCGTAACTAAATTACGATTTTCTCTTAATATATATTTTTTCCGGATATCTATATATAGTACTAGCAAACCGGGCGAACTTCGTTTCGCCACCAGATGGCTTCGTTTTTTGTAATATTTCGTTTGGGGATTAAAAGATGAAGAAAAGTTATTTTTTTTGTTTTATAAACCATATTGGTTTGTAGTACATGCTATGTATCAGAGATGGCGCTGTATGTGAAAAATGATTTTCCCTGTTTTCCTGCTTTTCTGTTGAAATTTTTCCAGAATTTTGGTTGCTATAAACCTCACGGAGCCCGAGACCTTTCCAACGAATGCAAAACCGTGGAAATCGGTTCGTGCGTTCTGGAGTTATAGCGTCAGGAAGGAAAACCCGACTTATTTTTATATAATAGACTAATAACATATATTCTTTTCTTAATATATTGTATATACACACTTTCACTTTAATTGTTTGCTTTAATAAATAATAAAACAATTGAGTAAAGCACGAGCCATTCGCGAAAGCCATTATAGTGGCGCGTAGTATCTAAAAGGTTAAGGAAACAAACACAACGCTATCTACCGGTGCAAACCGAAATTACTTTCCTGCCAATATAATGTAAGATGTATGAGGCTGACCGCTGATGAAAATCAGTGTTCCGCCGCCTGTTTCTTGGGAGAAGTACGGTCGGCAGGCAAATATCGAGTCAAAGGAAGAGGGCAGACGAGAAAGAACGAGAGAGAGAGAGAGAGAGAGAGGAGAGAGATACCGGACGTTGAAACCAGAGAGAACCAGAGGCCCCGTAGCCAGGGGCTTTCCTCGACTCCGCCCCGGCATCCGTGCTACGTTTGATTGTCCGCTTTTCTAGCATCATCCACCGGTCGACCCTTTGCTACGGCGAGTCGGACCGACAGACGACAGACGACAGAGACGAGTACCCAGAAAGACTGCAAAGTACCAGCCAGCCCCCGTGCGTACTTCACCTCGGGTAGGATGCCGGGGAACGTTTCCCCTGATGAGAGTCTCGCTTCTATAATGGGCGGAGTCGCGCAGCCTTTCGTAACCCCGGCTACCGGGATACGAATTCAGAGCAAATAATTGGCTCTGTTATGGAGAAATAAGGATCGCGAACCAACGAGCGTCGTCCTCTCCTCGGGGATAGGCAAATTTTGTGTTTCTTTCAGCACTTTTAACGGCCACGCGCCGCTGTGTCTCGCGAAGAAAAGCCACATCGCCGCCGCTGTTGCATAGTATAATTATCTACAATTGAAAGTCCTATTGAAAGTGATACATTGTAGTTACGCCATGGATAATCGAGATCTTTGGTTTACTTGCTGTTAAGTGGGATCCTTGGTCTACGATTCAATGCGATTTGCGACGAATGAAAGTATCGGTCCCATAAGTTTCTTCCCCTTTTTTGATGCGAAATGAATACATTTGTTGTCAATTTATTATGTTATATATGAACTATCTTAATTATTAAGCTTGACATACCCTAGACACAATTTCTAATATTATTAACATTATTTTACCTGATTATTTTTCATTGATATACCTGTTTTTAATTATTAATTATCATAATTAATATTAATTATTAATACCTGATTTCGAGCAACAAGTAATTAACAAACGCCCAAGAATCTCGAGACAAAATATAAAAATATACATCGCTTTAAAAATCATCGAAACGCCATAAGAAACCCTTTTGCAGATTAGAAAAGAGCAACTCGAAGCAAGCCGCGAATGAACAAAGCGCAGCTCGTTCAGGATAAACGTGTCGGCCACTTCGGGGCCGTTTAGGGTCGATTAATATCGGGTTTAATTCGATCGGGACGACAAGTATCCGCGACAACCCCCGTCACCGTTATTAATTACTAATTGGCGTCGGGGTGGCGCGCGCCTGTTATAAGACGCCGCCGGTGTCCTCTGCTCATCCCTCCTCTCTCCCTCTCTCTGTCTTTCTCTCTCAACCCACGCTTCGTATAATTAGTCGAAAAGGACCTCGCCATCCCGGCGAGGATCATTAAGGATTTATTTACAGCTGGTACAATGCCCTGCTGATCTTCGCCGCGATACCGGCCGACCCTTTAACCCCCACCACCCGCCACAGAATCGCAGCCCTGTGTCCCTTAACCCCTTGCAGTACTTTTATCTTCGCAGCTACAATGATTATAAATATTAATTTTATTTCTCCTTTCAGATATTATTCCAATCGAAAGTTATTTAATATTCTGTCTTTTTGCCACTAATATTTCAACGCTGATATAATTGTAAACACACTGTAAATATTAATTTTATTTCTCCTTTAAGAAATTATTCCAATCGAAAATTATTTAGTGTTTACAATTACTTCAGCGTTGAAATATTAGTGGCAGATGACAGAATTTTCTTTCAACTTAAAAAGACGAAATAACATTCATGCTTAACAGGTTATTGTTAGAAATTATGCAAAAAGTACGGCAAGGGGTTAAATTCGAGGTAATACCGTGGTCGCCATTGCTATGAAACCATCCCCATCCTCTCTTATACTGTTTTACGCTTGCGATGGAGATTTATAATAATAAGCAATTAGGTATGAATTTTAGGCATAAATACGTTCTTTCAAGTAGAAATCGAATTTTATTCTCTTGTCATCAATATTTAACCCTTTGCACTCGAAACCATTTTAGGTAACAAATTTCACGCAACTCGTGCAGCAACAGTTACACTTTTAATAATTATTGAAATCGAATTTTTCATGATATAAAAATTATTTTTTATGTAGTCGCCATTCCCGAGTTCAAAGGGTTAAACATTCGAGTAGACGCGAGCAGGCGATAAATATAAAATCCATTCTTCTTCGAAAAAATTCTAATCATTGTAATTGTAAAGAAAATGCTGCGACAAAGGGTTAAACAGTTTTTACTATAGTAAAAGAATTAAAATATACCGAAAATGCTGTTTTTAACGTAATAAAAATATTAAAAAAAAAATCAAACAGAAATTATTGCGAAGATTATGCGTATACGTCGTCTAATTGGATCTTCTTGAAGAGAAGGGGTTAATCAAGCGTTCCGAGAAACAATGGCAGAGCGAGGCCCGCGTAGAAACCCTTTCATTCCCGTGTATCCGTGATTGAATTTCGCCGGGGATTAAACGGCCCGGCCCGCCGGTATGGTGCTAACGCGTTAAAACGACGGTGTCGGGTTACCAGGACGAGAAACCGGCTCCCCGTGTTCCCCCGTTCTTCCTATAGCAAAGGACGCGCTGTAACCCTTTCCCTCCGCGTCTGGCCCGTGTGAATTTCGAAACGGAGAAGCTTATTTGCCGAGTCGTGGATTCGTTCGTCTGAACGGTTTATGGCGGTGTCGGCGATGCTTGGAATCTTTTTATGGTGTATGGGGTTTTATCGGTGTATAGTGTTTTATCGGTGGGGGTGGGGATGTCGGGGAGTTAGATTGGCGACTTGAACGAGTGTAGCAGTATGTGTGAAGTTTTAGAAATGGAATAAGTTAGTTGAAGTTATTTTTTAGTGAACTTTGTTAATGTTATTCTTTATTAAAGTTAGTTAAAGTTATTCTTTATTAAAGTGAGTTAAAGTTATTCTTTATTAAACTTGATTGAAATTATTCTTTATAAGAGTTTATTACAGTTAGTTTTTATTAGACTTTATTACAGTTATTTTTTATTATACTTTATCACAGTTGTTCTTTATTAGACTTTATTACAGTTATTTTTTATTATACTTTGTCACAGTTGTTCTTTATTAAACTTTATTACAGTTGTTCTGCGTTAAACTTTATTGAAGTTATTCTTTATTAAACTTTATTACAGTTGTTCTGTATTAAACTTTATTAAAGTTATTTTTAAAGAGCGAACGAATATTTTTTGATTTTTAAATTATAAGGGCGATTTCGGGAAAAACGTAGCATTTTATGCATTTTTATGTATTTATTGTGGAAGGACGTTTATAATAATACTATAAAATGATTATAACAGTAATAGTGATAACAATAATAGGAAAGAAGGAAGAAGAAAAGACCTAATTAGAATTAAAATAGTGGAGTAGGATTAACTTATTGCGAAAGAATGTTAATAATAATACGTGACGTAACGAGAATAATTAGTAATAATAATAATGGTCATAATAGTTATAATATTATAATAGCACTAACAATAACAATAGCAGGAAAAAGGAAGAAGAAGAAAAGAACTAAAGCCACGAAATAAGATGTTAGAAAACTGATCCTAACATAACCTCAATAAAGTTAAAATCATCGAATCCAATTTTAGTGCATAAATGAATAACCAAAAATTATATAAAAGAGCATAATCATTAATTACTGATTTCCATATTAATGAAATAACTTCGTTGACAGATTTGTCGTCCCCTTGATACAACTACCTGTCCAGCCATGGCTACCTTGGTGTGCGAGGATCACTGATTGCACATCCTAATTCGTTTCTATCACGCAGACTGCAATTACCCTGAATTACAATTTAATTACGTTGAAAGAATCGTGGGAAATGATAACAATTTTTTTTAACCTGCTGACTTTTTACGTTCGCGAGAAAATTACAATATTTCTTGTGCTAATCTTCTTAATTAATACTTTGCGAAAATGTCAGAAAGTAGAATATTCAAATAATGATACATTTATATTAATATAAAAATTTATGATAAGTAGTAAACTTGTGATAATATTGCTACAATAATTCTGGTAATAATATTGTAATTTATATTAATAATTTATAATAAAGAGCACTTCGATAAGCATTGTTTAATCGATTAAAAGTTTACAGAAACGTGAGAAACTAGAATATTCAAATAATAATATATTTGTAATAATATAAAAATTTAGAATAATGAATGAAGTTATAATAATAATATTACAATAATTCTAGCAATAATAACATTATTTATAGTAATAATTTATAATAAAAAGCACTTGGATAAGCATTGTCTAATTTACATCACCTTCGCCTTCACTTTCACCAGAAAATCTCAACTATTAATTAAAACTATATTAATAAAAATTGGTTCTAGATATAAATAAAAATGAAAAAAAAATTCTTGAAGCAAAAGTTACATACCCCTGCCCACTTTCATTTTACTATAATTATTCTTTACCCTTATTTAGTGAAATAAAATTGGTTCCAAATATTAATAAAAATAAGTTAAAAATTCCTGAAACAAAATTTACATTCTCCTGTCTCTTTTCATTTCACTATAATTATTCTCTACCCTTAATTACTGAAATAAACTCTTGTCAAATTCAAGACATTGTATAAGGGGTGTAAATTAACCCTGCGTTACATTATCACCATCACCACTACCTAATTATTACAAATACACGCTTAACTATTATAAACAATTTATCGTATCAAACGTAGGAAAAACGACGACCCATTTCGCGTATTATGCAACACCTTCGGCGCCGGGTCGCGCAAGTGTCATAAGTGTAAAGGGGCGCAGCACGACTCGTCGCGATGAACTCGCGCTGATATGGAGGTGCTTACTCGCTAGCACGAAACACGAGCAATAGAGTAATCGGGTAGGGAGGGGAGGGGGAGGGATGTAGTAGGGTCGATGGGTGGCAAGTTCGTATATTATGAGCTTTTTAGGGGTTGAGCGCCGAAAGGAGCCCGCCACTATCCAAAGTACCCTTCTCTTCTGGAAATTTAGACCGTGTACCTTTCTGCCGGAATGAGGATAGATGAGAGTACTGGAAAATAGCACCGTGGAAGAAGGCGTGGCGCGGGCGGAATAGCGCTGAATAGCTGAGCAAATGATGCCATTGGCTTCAGCATGCGAACAAATTCTGCTGATCATCGCAATGGGGATGATTAATTCCGATGGAACGATTTAGCGGGTGCTATCGTTTGTTGTTGGTGTGGTATTACTGGTGTTAATAATATTCAGTAGCAATTATATAGTATTTAATGCTATTAATTATTATATAGTAATTATTTAGTATTTAATTCTTTGTAATAATTATATGGTATTTAATACTTAATAGTAATTCTTGGCAGTAATTATACTGTATTTAATACTTAATAGTAATTATATAGTATTTTTGGCAGTCATTATATAATATTTAGAATTTAATATTAATAGTATAATATTTAAAATTTAATATTAATTGTATAATATTTAATGTCTAATATTAATTTCACAATATTTATCAATAATATCACATTTCAAATTGAATATTAATTGTACAATATTCAATATTAATCATATAATACTCAATATTCGATATGAATTATCTAATATCTAATATTTACCATTAACAACGATATCGCATTAGTAATAAATGATAACTCTCATTTAAACGTTTCGAACGGCAACAGTTTCAGTTATTTGCAGAAATTTTTCAAAGAAATAAAAATATAAATTGCGCACGAAACATGAAATCGATGCAAATATGGCGTAAAGAAAAACAATTTATAAACACGATGGTACAACTTATTTATTCGTAACATGATAAACATTTCAACAGAATACTGTATTAAAAATCTCAGGTAAAAACTTTTAAACGCTCTAAAAGAATTATCTATATTACTCAATATATTCGTCTGTAAGAAACTATACATCTTTTATCACAGCTATATTTTTTACTAAAATTTTTTGGAAATTTCACGTGCACCAATAATTTTGGTGTTTATATATTAAAATAGCGGCTCGGTATAAAACGTTAAATATTTAATTTTTCCCAGGTTATTTTCGATTGGAAACATCGTACGTAATTCAAAGATCAAAGTTTGTCCAAGCGGAAAAATAATTCACGTGTTTTGCATAGTTGATGATTCGGCAACCACGGCGGCGGCGGGTCATCGATAAACCTCGTGCAGATATCATGAGTGACATATCGCGCGGAGGATATAATTCGATATAAAATACGGGTCAGGTATATAATTATTTCATCGATTATTTGTCTGCGATTTATGAAGACTTCTCGGTGCAATAAATTTATAATTAGATATTATTGATTCCGTTAGTGATTCGATTTGTTAGGATTAAATGGAGGAAGGTAGGTCAACATGGTGGAATAATTAGTTTAGTGATTGGTGGTTTGAGCTAGTTAAATTATTTTATATTAATTTTGATTATCGAAACAGAAATATTCTTCTGAAGTTATAACGGTGTTAGGTGTATAATTAATATGATTATAAGTGTATAGTCTAGTCAAATTATCCTACATTAAATTTGATGCCTAAAGCAAAATATTCTTCCGAAATTATAATCATATAAATTATATAATTAATAAAAGTATTCTTCTTAAAATTATAACCATATTAATTATACAAAATTGAGTGCCAGTACTTAATATTAATAACTATTAGATATTCTTTTTTTAGTCAAGGATTTATATGAGTTATTTAACTCTCACTCCTCAAAAAATATTTCTAAAGAATGTCTTTCTTTAAAAATCTTTAAAGTCAACGCCTTGGTCATTAATAACATGCGTAACAAATTACTAAAAAATCGTAATAATTGTAACAATCACAACAATAACAACAATCATAGTAAAATATTCTTAACATAATCTTTGCACAAAAATCGCAACAATCACAATAAAATATCGATATATAATTCCACTACTGCAGCAGTTAGCTACAGTTTATGCACACAGGAAAAACCTTTTACCAAATCATTGATGATCTAACATGGAACCGGTTAATTCTGATCTGACATGAACTGTCAAACGACATTCGCGCGGCCGTTAACAGCGACCTGTACGGCTTCAATTAAAACAAAACAAAAAAGGGAGAAAGAGAACGCAACAAACGAACAAAATATACCGAATTTCTGCGTCCGTTCCGACGAGCACAGGCCACTTGATTTTTCGTTTATTTATCGAAACGATAAAAATCAAGCCGCGCCGGTGCAGTTGACTTATTGAATTGACGATTGTCGAGTCGAACTAGTAGCTATAGCGTGATTGGGAAGAACCGTCGTACGGACTATACTGTATTTGTTGTACTTTTCATTTTCATGTATAGGTTCGTTTATACAGGCAAGAATAGCTGCACCAAAGAGCTAATTGTATTTTAATGCGATGTTTTAGAAGGTAAGCATTGTGTATTATTTAATTTGGGGAGGTTTGGAATTTCAGCGTGCAATTTTCAATTTTACGATTCCTCTGAAATGCAGCGCAGATGAGAAACAATTAAAGATAAAATAATGTTCGATTCCCGGTCGGAAATGTTTGTTATAGATGCAATTTTTGGGAACAGAGAAAACAGTAATAAAAGGTTGATAATAATTGAAACTAAAAGGGTAGTAATAATTGTATACTGTAATAATAGTTGAAAGTGTAGTAATAACTATATACTATAATAATAATTGAAAGTGTAGTAATAATAGTATACTATAATAATAATTATATTACTATATATTATGATTTTTACAAGGTGTTGAAGTTGCTATTTCACGTTCTCAATTTGCCAAAAAAAAATATTTGAATTTAAAATAATTGAATAGTTGTTACTAACTTCGCAATGTTATACATAATAATAAATATATAATTGTATATAATATAGCAATACATATCGTAGTATTTTTATGAAGAAAATAACGACCTGAATCCACTATTATAATAAAAAGTACATGGTTTCATTCGAAACGATAAAGTTAAACTATATATACATCGTCGACTTAACCTAGAAAAACCTTATGAATATTAGATCACGATTTCGAAGATATTTCACTGGGTCGATGTAAATGGAACACCGTGTAGATATAATATGCAAATCAGAGCCAAAGAAGGAGCGTATTAAATAGTAAATTAGATAGGTCAAGAAAGGAAGATAAATAAAGTTAGGGTCCGAATCACATAACCTATCCCATAATAGCATATAATGTATCATCAAGGCACAATAGGATATAATATGCATACAGGGTGTCCCACTTTATTCATACAAGGTAATGTCTCGAAAAATTATTAGAGAAAATAGTTTCAAGTAAAAATCAAATTGTTCAGGTGTTATTTATTTATTTATATAAGGTGCTGCCATTTATTTAACTTTGATGTAATCTTCGAAGCTGTTATTTTATATTATATATTGTTATAACTGGCATCGAGACATTTTTAATTTCTGCTTTATGTGATAAGTAATTGTATTAACCCTTTGCTTTCGATGCCATTTTAATTCTAAATAAAATATAGCTTTTCTAGCCTATAATATTTTTAGTTTTCAGACTTTTTGTATCCAATTTTTACTTTGTACAACTAATAGTGTTAACCCTTTACTCTCGACGCTGTTTTAATTTTAAATAAAATATAATTTTTCTAGCCTATAATTTTTAAGTTTATTTTATCTAACTTTTGCTTCGCATGATAACTAATAGTATTAACCCTTTGCACTCGATCCCATTTTAACTATAAATAAAAACTAATTTTTCTAACTTATAATATTATTATTTTTTATCTCAGGGTGCATTTTATGAAAAGTCTTGCGATTCATATAGTTACAAATGTATAATAATAATAACATAAAAATATATATATATATAAATATACAATAATAATGTACAATATATATAAATATATAGTAACAATAATACCATAAAACATGTATAAATAATAAATCTTGGAACACGATATAAAAATTTCGCTAATCCCTCACAGTCAGCCGTCCACTTCAAAGGGTTAAATACCACAAATCTCAACAAAAACAATCTCTAAAAATATACAGGGTGTCTCAAAAATTCTGCAGACATATCGCTCTATTCCCTACGCGAAAATCACATGCTCTGTTTCTCTCTGTCTGTGTGTATCCCCACCATCACCGACAGTACCAGCTAAAAAAGGAAACGGTCAAGCGATAATGAATTTACTTTTCCCCGCGGTAAAGAGCTTCAAAATCGAATGTAACAGGAGCGCAAACATTTGTAACGGTAACGCGTTTACGAAACGTATTCAGAGAAAATAGCGCGGATAGTTCGCGGGACTTTGCGTTAAGCAAATTCTTCATTATAGTCAGCAGAATCGGCGCGCGCAGGGGGGGAGAACGAGAGCCAGCGCCGAATAAGGCTTTTCTACGCTCGCCGGGCGCATTGTTCCATTGGATACCAGTTATTCGCAATCTGCAGGGGCGCAGAGGCTTTAGTTTGAAGTTCCGAAACGGATATCTCCTGCGACCGTATAATGCTAACTCGGTAATTTTGAGAGCTCCGGCAAATAGTTTATGCGCGAAACGGTGCTCTCCGGCCAGGCGAATGGCCAGGAATCGGGTGGAGAGGGGGGGGGGGGGGGGGGGGGGGGGGGGG
>NC_135772.1:2582714-2587967 GCF_028453695.1 Augochlora pura
ACCCGTGCCAATTTATTCAACCCCAGTCCGCTGCATTCGATCAACGGGCTACCATAATAGATATTGTTATCGAATCATCCCCCTACGCGCTAGTCTTTCTTCCATGATTTCCAATCAACTGGAAAATTGAGATTTTTTAATTACCCCTTTTTCGTCTGCTTGACACGAATTTTCTTTTGCAAAGAATTCCTTTAGAAGCTTGTTGAAATATTTTTGCTATAGTCTAGAATGTATTAGCGATACCTCTGTTGTTTTAATTAAATTATATTTAACTTTGGTTTTATTACATTTTATTTCATTTTATTATATTTCATTTGATTTGATTTAATTTTATTTATTTTATTTTACATTTAATCTTATTTCCTTTCTCATTTTGTAATAATCTTGTTTTAATTAAAACTACCCCTATATCGTCTTCGTAACTTTCTATATTAATATGCAATTCACTTGACCCCGAGGCAGAATAGACTGCGAATAGTTTGCAATTTTCTTAAACAATGTTAAAAATAAGTATATGTATATGCAGCAACATATGTACTTGTGAACAAACCATCTGGTTCGAAGCATCTATATATAAGTAAATACATTAGCATTGTGCAATTATAAGAACGTGTCTGCTATCTTAAATTAAACTATCGTAAAATATCTAATAATAAAATATTTAATTTCGTAAATGAATAAAATTCGTAGTCGACTTATGAGACACACTGTATATTAAACAAAACACCACGTACTATCACCATGTCTTCGACCCTGTGACGAAGTTCAGAGTTGGCAAAATAATTCTAGCAAGACACAGCTTATACCTAAAAGCCTCGACAGTAGGAACTATATACAGAGTATCCCAAAAATTACTTTTAAATAAAGATTCCTGAGATCATTTCAAGCAACTTTTTCCTTTACAAAAATATTCCCCAAGGCATCGTTAACAAGTTATTAAAGAAAAACAGTGACCAATGAGAGTGAAGATGTTACTCGTCTCTCATTGGTCAACGTTTTTCTCCAATAACTCCTTAACGCCGCCTCGAAGAACATTTCCGTAAAGGAAAAACTTGCTTCAAACGATCTCAGCTACCCGTCAAACATTTCTGGGACAACCAGTATCCTCGCTACGTTATTCAGATATCATTGGCTGTCGGATATTGCGTATGCACGCGTTCGTCGAAACGCCGCCCACGAGCCGCATATTCCGTTTGAGCTGTGTGTCGGCCGACTTCTGATTTCCCGGCAACGCTGTCAGCGTCGATATTTGATTGGAGCCAACAGTCGTGTCGAAAGGGTTAATATTGCATGACAGCGACGCGCAGCTATCGTTGGTTCCCGGTGATTAGTCTCGCACAATCGGGCTCGGTAATGCACACCGGCGCGAGGGGAATTTCCTCTGCATTCCTCGAGGGGCCACGCTCATACGCGCTCGCGATGGTACACGCTTTGTTGGGGCGTCACGGCGTCGTCGGTAATAGAAACGAATTGTGACGTCATACGTGTGGACTGTATTAAACGGAGGGCCGGAATTTCGTTACGGAAAAACTTATACGCTGTTTTGAATGTTTCTTGCAAGTTTCTACAAGATTATTGTGAAAACATAGCGAAGGGTGTTTAGAGAATGGTAAATATAGCTTTTAGCAAAAGGGTGAATTTTGAGAGCGAAAGGACAAATTTGAAGAGCGAAAGAATAAATTTCAGGAGCAGAAAAATTAATTTTGAGAGCGAAAGGGTGAATTTTAAAAGCAAAAGAATGAGTTTTAAGGGGGAAAAAGATAAATTTTTAGGGCACAAAGGGTAAATTTAATTTTAAATAAATACTAAACAGTTGAGTCGATTACCATGTGGTAACCAATTACTGTGCCCTAGCTTTCTCTTCGGTCATAATAAACATAATTTTTGTCTACTACAATGTTTTAAACTTTCGTATTCCTTTGTTCACTTTCGAATAAAAAATCTGATACACCTTCTTCGATATATTAAATTAATTTCACCGGAAAAAGGAGCAATAATTAAATTGAACAAAAATTCGTTTACCTTTTCAATTTATTTATTCTTCAATAATAAATCGTGATATGCCTTTTCCAATAAATATAAAGTTAATTATGTCCGAAAACAAATCGAAGCCATTTGTCATCCCTTAGCGAACAGCGCTATTAATATGACAGAAAAATGATTACCACTGTACAGAAATAGCAACTATTACTATAGAAAAATGTTGGTGAAAATGTAACAGTATCTTCAAAGGTTAAAGATATTTAATTTGAGAAATTATATAGTGATAGAATATTATTAGGGCGCTAACGCGCTTCTTGATCGCTGCGTTCGCGAAACAGGCACACTGTCGTCGTTCGAGCGACGACGAAAGGGGAGAGAGAGAGAGAGAGGGAGAGAGAGAGAAAGCGTCCGGGCGTGCCCGGACAAAGCCGTGGGAGCGCTTTGAAGCCCCCATCTTGTCGATCAAGCGGGAACACCGAATAAAAATCTCACCCCCCGTCTACACAGGGCCGCCATCACTCTTCAGACAGCACTCGAGAAAATATCACGCGCTCGTATCATCATTCTTATCTGTCGCGCGAGTCGCGGCTCTCTTATTCATGCCTGACGACCGTCTGTCGAACTTTTAACTGTTCCTAAATGTTATAGCAGATGGCTGGAAATTATTATTTCAATTTGGTTTAGTTCGTTTTGATGATGGAGATTTTGGGGGTGGAAATTTAATTTTTATGAGATTATATGTGATTTAGACTGGGGCAGAGTGTGTTTAATTTATTTAATTTTGTATATTATGTTTGGTTGAATATTATATATATTTAGTACAATATTATATGTATTTAATATAATATTGTACGAATATATTTAGTTTATTTAATTAACGTTTAACGATGCATCCGACGCTGTGATTTCTGGCATTAACTTTTATTTTCTTGTTCTTTGTACTTTATTATACAATGAGATGTGTTTTAATAATTTGGATAATTTTATAATTGTAATTATTAGTTATATTTAAGGATAATTGTTTGGTCGATATAGTTAACGTTGTGATAGTTTATCTAAAACGATTTATTTGCTTAAATATTGATCTTCTCTCATTCAGAATTTTCGCAATTTTTACCATAATATTGAAAGAAAATTTTTGCGAATTCAATAGCAAAGGGTTGAAACTATTTCTATAGTATTCTAATAACTCTCGACTTTTAAATATTCAATTTTAACAAGTATATAATTATTTGCAATCTAACTAAAATATAGAACAGGAGATGTATTTAATTTGAAAATTTATTATTATATTTAATATAATATAATATTATTATTATCTTATTAAAATGAATAAGAGTTGCTGCTATACTTTCATACCTAATAATTATATTTAAAAAAAAACATAGCACTCAACAAAGGAATGAATAATGTTTCACCTAATAGAATTTAGTTTTTTTACGCTTTTTACATTCATTTCATTAGATTCTCGATATTTGCATTCGATTCGATGGTTAGAGTTCAGCTTTGTTTACATGTGATCAGTGTACCGATTAAAGTGGCCATTCCGTATTCGTAGGTGGTATCACGGCGCAATCTCGGCGAGCTCTGAATATCAAGTAAACGCGGCGAATTATAATTGTTTGGCGAGTTCAATGAATTCCCCAACAGCTTCGCACTATCAGGACAATAATATTAAAGTGTATTATACGCAGTTTCCCATCGCTCGTTGATTTAAATTGACGATCGAACTATAGCATTCGATCACAGATCACTGTGACTCTTATTCCTTAACATTTCTGACACTTGTTTTATTTACAAAACTAATGGTATTCATCGTATTAATATTATTTGTAATAATAATATTATCTATAATACTAATATTATTTGTGATAATAATATTATTTGTAATACTAATATTATTTGTTATATTAATATCATCTATAATACTAAAATTATATTATTTATCGTTAGTTCAATAGATGTTAAGAACCTCTCATTGCCAGATTGCAAATAACTTTTGAGACACCTTATATATATATACAGTAAGCTGAAAAATTGAGTCGATACTGTTAATATAGTATAATTGTTTTAAAACTGATCTAAATTATGTTCAATTATTTAAAGCATTCGCGAAGGTCCACACATTTCAATTTCTCAACACACATATAAATTATTAATTATCGAATCGCCGCATAGTTAAAGCAATTTAATTAATCAAAGCGAAACTAGAAAGTTAATATTTATTATATAGGGTGGCATTGGAACGCTTCCGAAACATTCTAGTCAAATTCTACTAAATATTAATAATATTAATTTATTTCAAATTGCGAGCATATTTAATTCTTCTGTTATCCTTTGATAAGAAACGAAAGTAAATAAAGACGATAAAATAAAAAATTGTCCTATGGGTTAGAAATAAAATATAAAAATAAATTCTCACGATCCCTTATAGAAATCATTGTCAGCCATTTTGGTTGACTTGGCACTCAACTTTTCAAAAAAAATTCCATTTTCAAAGCTTTTGCTTCCCATCCTATAACAATAAAACATTACAATCGCCCTGACGAGTTCGCTCATTTTCGACACCTGTCCCTTTCGCCCTTTCACCCTAGAAATGGACAAGAATAATCATTACGACAGTCACGAAGGAACGTCTTTTCACTCGTCGGGATCTCGAGAAATCGCCGGTCCGAATCCGTGGGAAAACATTCCCCCTATAAAAATATTGAAATCTCGCGTACAGTCCGCGCCGGCGAGAAAACGGTTTTCTTTTCCTCGAGAGGTCCAGGTAACGTATCGACGAAAGGATTTACAAGTCGCCGGGTAAACGAAAATTCCGAGCCGCGCGCGCGTCCGCGAGCGCGTTTTGAATACCGAATGAGCCCCGGGGATCATAATTTCGTCGGGTTTAACAAGATTTCTACCGGGCTGAATTATGTTTTCGTTGCCGGTATATCTCTATGCGGCGTGTATGCTAGCGGTGATTAATCATCTATGGTGGAAACACCATCGGAGTGCCACCCTCCGATGATTTCAGTTGTGCATACGGTTTACGTAATTCCTATTGTTTCACCGTCGAACCAATGACGTTCCTTAACCACTGGGTTTACGTCGAAATCACGTGGGCCATCTGATCGAGGCGATTGCTACGAATATGGCCTCTGAATTCGATCGTTTCGAAATGTAGATAGTCGAGGAGTATAAAGTAGAATGTTAGTAAATATTAGGGGAATTAGTATACTGGACAATGGTTAAGATATTGTTGCGAATATTTGAAAATGGTTTGGG
>NC_135772.1:2588467-2601788 GCF_028453695.1 Augochlora pura
AAAAGGAGCTGTAATACAAAGGGTTAACAAGTCAAGGAATAACCCGAGAGAATTTACTGTACAGTCGAAATATCGGACAGGATTCGTCGGCAGAATGGAGGTCGCGAGATTATCGCGTCGGTACATGGGGGTCGCGTGACTCGGAGCAGCTCTTTCTTGTTGTATCGAATTCCTTTGGCGACGGAGTTGCCACAGAAAAGCGGTTCGGGTTTGTTTCTCCGTGTCCGAACCGATTGGAAAGTTCTCCCGGTTGGTCCCTGTGAAAAGTTTCGCTTCATCGTGTCCGTGTCATCGCGCATCGTCAAGTCGAGGGCGAAAAGAAACGCCGGCATCCGTGCGCCGCGTTTCGTTCTCTCGCCGCTGATAAAACCCGAAAACACCTGTCCGAAGTTGTCTTTGGTTTGTTCTAAAAATTCATTAAACAATTCTTTAAAAAATTCTTTAAAAACTAGAATTAAAACCTGAATTTAAAAAATGGAATTAAAACTCGAATTTAAAGATAAAATTAAAAACTGAATTTAAAAAATGGAATTAAAACTGAAATGTTAAAAGTTGCATTGAAACGTGAATCTAAAAATTGAATTAACGTCTGAATTTAAAAAATTGCATTAAAACTAGATTTTAAAAAATTGCATTAAATCTTGAATTAAAAAATTGATTTAAAGCTACATTTTAAGCAATGGAATTAAAACTTAAAGTCAAGAAATGGAATTAAAACCTGAATTTAAAAAATAGAAATAAGAACCTAAATTTAAAAATTGACTTAAAACTCAAATTTAAAAATTGAATTAAATTGGGTTGAAACGTCGGGTCCAAGTTAACGAATCCTTAAGTCACGTTTCTAAAACGACGAGAGTGTTGGGGGCGCCGCTACAAAAGAGGGGAAAAAGCGAGAGGAAAGAGATTCGCTTTTACGTTCCCATCAAATCAGCTCAGAAATCTCCATGACAATGGCCCGGGCGCGCCCCGACTTTCGCAATCAGTCTTCATCACTTGATGATTCGTGTTATCGAGTTTATTCCCTTTGAGCAAACGAATTGTCGCACGATCGCCCCCACCCACGATCTTGTTCCACTGACGCGCGATTATATCCTCGATGAACGAGCATCACTGGCAAATTGAATAGTGTGAATCAGAGAGAGAGAGAGAGAGAGAGAGAGAGAGAGAAACTATTATATCAATTATGCAACCCTTTACAATATATTAATTGACGAATTTATTTAACTACTAGTTGGCTAGTCTTTTATTATAGATTAGTGGAGTCAATTACTGTGTTTTCAGTTTATTTCCAAGCATTTTTAACTTTATATTTATTGGACAAGGCGTATTTATTTTTTTATTGAGAGTCCATTATTTAATTTGGAGTCGATTATCATTAGGTTAGGAATAATTCTGTAATATAGACTCGATTCTTTAATTTAGAGTCGAATCTATAATTTAGAGTCAATTCTATAATTTAGAGTCGATTGTTTAACTTAGAGTCGATTCTTCAAGTTAGAGTCGATTCTATAATTTAGAGTGGACTCTTTAAGTTAGAGTCGATTCTTCAAGTTACAGTCGATTCAATAATTTAGAGTCGATTCTTCAAGTTAGAGTTAATTCTATAATTTAGAGGCGATTCTTCAAGTTAGAGTCGATTCTTTAATTTATAGTCCATTCTTTAGGTGAAATATAATTCGCTAATTTATAGTAGATTCTTTATTTTAGAGTCGATTCTATAATTTAGAGTCGATTCTTTAGGTTAGGTTTAATTCTTTAATTTATAGTCGATTCCTTAGGTTAAATATAATTCGTTAATTTATAGCAGATTCCCTAATTTAGAGTCGAATCTATAATTTAGAATCAATTCTATAATTTAGAATAGACTCTATAAGTTAGAGTTGATTCTATAATTTAGAGTAGACTCTATAAGTTAGAGTCGTTTATTTAGGTTAGGTATAATTCTTTAATCTAGAGTCGATTCTTTAATATATCTTCCTGATGATCTTACAGTCACGTGAAGCAAGACGAACTATAGAAAGAAATCGGTGTTCGACGTCGATCGCCACCTACGCTACGGAAGGCATCGAGAAACAGTGATTTCTGTTCGCCAGAGAAAGAAAGACAGACAGAAAAAGAGGCAAAAAGAAAGAAAGAAAGCGAGAGAGAGACAGAAAGAGAAAGAGAGAGAGAGAGGACCCATTACCACGAAAGCAGAGACACGCCTCCCCGGCCGAAGAATTTCGCTTGACGAACCCGGAGGCGGTACGCAGCGAGGACAACTCGGTAAACCGAAGTTCTCTCCGGCGAATACCGAGTCAACAGCAGAGTCCGATATATATATATATATACATATATACATACATATATATATTCGACCCGGTGAACTTGCACGGGCTGACGTTAGGACCCGGGTAAATAAACTCCGGTAAATAAAGCAAGCTCCTAGTTGCCGGCCTCTCGCGAGCCATAGAAGTGCTCCCCTCTCCCTCTCTCCTTGGTGCACGAGTGGCCGCCACTGCACAGTCTGCGGCAGCACCCTCTTCTCGGCCACCACCCCGACCGCTAGATTTTATGGGGATCCCGTTAATGGCATGGGTGGAGGGTAGGGAACCGCGTCCCGTCGTACCACCATCGGCCGCACTCTTCTCCTCACTCTTCGTGCCACTCCTTCGACGTTACCTACTTTCCCGCGCTTTAAACCGTACGATTCCTTTCGCGCTTCGTTGATTAACACTTGTTTGTCATTGATACTTTTAACCCTTTGCGCTCGAAGTTATATTGTAACTGTAAATCTAAAATAATTTTTCTGGCGTATATAATATCAATATTATATATGGCAGACTCGTTGTATAATAATATAATACTATAATATAATGCTATAATACTGTAATATAATACTACAATATAGTACTATATAATACTCTAATATAATGCTATAATAACGAGTCAGACAGATATAGCATATTATTATATTATTATATGGTACTATATTATAGTATAATAATACTATAATTATAATACTATTATAATTATAATACTATAATTATAGTACAGTATCATATGGTATTATATTTTAGTATTATACTGTATTAAAAACGAGTCTGACTCGAATAATAGTATAATAATATAATACTATATTAATTAGTCTGATATACTATATTAATAAGTCTGACTCGGTATTATAGTATAATAATATAATAGTATATTAATATAATACTATATTAGTTATAATACTATAATATCGAGTCAGACTCGTTTTTAATACAGTATAATACTAAAATATAATACCATATGATACTGTACTATAATAATATAATATAGTACTATACATATAATGCTATATAATAATATAATATATTGCTATGTAATACTACAATATAATACTATATAATACTATATTATATTGCTATATAATACTACAATATAATACTATATAATACTATATTATAATGCTATATAATACTATATTATAACACTATAATATCGAGTCTGACTCGTCATGTCAGACTCGCCATTATCCACCAGCTTCCTTCAAGAAAACGCCGCTATACCCACCTCCACCCACACTATACACTGTTTCAGTTTTTACCAAGGAACCGTATAAACTGATTACAGGGTTAGGTCATTGGGTCGTTCGCTGCACGGCCGCCGAGAAATTGTTCTTAAAGACCGTGCCCCGATCCCTGGCCGCGTTTCTGGATTTTATGGCCGACAGTCCGATCCTCGAAAACCACGAGGCCTCCTCGTCCCAGTCGTCGCTGATTGAAATTCGCGGAAAGTCGAGCGTTCTCCGATACCCGGCAGCCTTCGCGAGCCCCGGCCGGGAAACAGCTGGACATTTATTGCAAACCCCCTGCGCTCGCGATTCTATTTTGCTTTCGACCCTCCGTAAAATCTATGGAGATTACGCGGAGACGCCGCGTGTCGAGATGCCGGCATTAAGGCGGGAGTATTGAGATCACGGGATTGAGATTGATGTCGGGGTAGGAGTATGTCTGATGCGATCTAATAACTGTAAGATGGGAATGTCGAATCGATTCGAGCGACACGTTGGGGATATGGTCGTGATCTTGGACCGGGCGGTTCTCTATTCCAGTATATTCCAAGCTGTTATACTTTATTACGTTCTAATGCACTCTATTCTACTCTCTTCTATATTATTCCATTCTATGACACTTTGTTATTGCTTATTCTACGTTATATGGTACTCTATTACACTCTATACAACTCCATTCCACTATATTGCAGTCTATTCCACTGTATGATACTCTATTCAACTCTATCCCACTATATTCCACTGTACGCCACTTTATTTCACTCTATTCCAGTCTATTTAACTCTATTCCACTGTATATTCCACTCTATTTGACTCTATACCACTCTCTTATAGCCTATTCTATATTATATTCCACTATATACCACTCTGTTATAGCCTATTCTATATTATATTCCACTCTATATAACTCTATTCCACTATATTCCACTCTACTCCACTCTAATTCACTGTACTCTAGTCTACTCCAGTCTATTCAACTTTTTTCCACTATATTCTACGTTCTAGTCCACTCTATTTCACTCTATTCCACCATATTCTACTTTCTCTTCCACTCTATTATACTCTATTATACCCTCTTCTGCTCTATTACAGTATAATCTATTCTGTTATATATTGTTCTATTATGTTACACTATATTCTTCTCTATTCTGCACTATTTTACTCTACTTTACACTATATTTAACTCTCTAGTTCACTCTATTCTACTATGTTCCCTTATATCCCACTCTATTATAATCTATTCCCCTATATTCCACTCTATTATACTCACTTCTAATCTGTTAGATTCTATTCCACTCTATTCAACTTTATTCTAATATATTCCACTCCATTTTCTGCTCTATTCTACTCTGTTGTTTTGTATCACTCCATTTTACTCTAGTTTACATCAAATTCTACTCTATTATACAATATTCCACGCTATTCCAAATGTGGAATAGTATCCCAAATGTAGAATAATGGTTCTACTCCATTTTACTATATTCTATCGTATTCTACTCTTTTCCACTCTGATTCATTCTATTCAACTTTATAGTACTCCACTTTACAATATGAATATATAAAAATATTATTAAATTCAACTACTCTATAATAACATACAAAATATGATCGCGGCCTAATAAAATGTTAACATAAAACGAAATCTAATATTACAAGCTAAATATATAATAACAAAGCTTTAAACTACCTCAAGAATATACCATAAGAATATAAGAATGTCTAACATTTTGTACCAAATAAATATTTATCCTCAAAGAAACCATCTATAGTACATTATATTATTAAAGCCCACATTTTCATATATATTATTATTAATTAAAGCCCATATTTTCAAATATAACAATCTCATACACAAGACAAAGAAATTCAAGCTTATCCTTCTCAGCATACTATAAATTACCGCAGCCTAACTTATCCATCAAGAAGTTGGATGAAAAAATAAATTAACAAAAGACAGTCGACTAACGAAAAAGCGGGGATTGTAGAAAAAAAGTTACGACGATTCTCGCCGAGATGGAATACAAATGATTATTAGACTGGTCTCTCGTTGTTCCCCGCGTGGTTGTACACGGCCGTTCCGTGTGACTACTTATCAATCTCCCACTCAGGACTCCACTTCAACTTTTTAACGAGGATTTGAAGAAGAATCCGGCCGCGCGGTCTATGGTGCTGGAATCGCGACAGTATAACACAGCTACGTCGATGGCGGCGGCGGCTGGTGGTGGTGGGTTTTCGGGACGAGGCTGTTGACCGATTTATGAATTTTCATTTCGGCACGGGCTTGTCGTTCCTGCGGTCGATCACGTGGCCCGCCACAAGAGAGAATCGCCGCGCATGGAAAGTCCACGGGGCCGCGACGGCACGAAACTTCTAACGAATGGGCTTGTTGTCACGTCGAAGGGACACAGCGCTGCTGTTCCAACGGCGTTTTTATTCACCGGTCCGACGATTTTCTTGTTTGTTTGTTTTTTTCTTTTTTCTTTTTTTTTTCATGGGACGCCGTTGCCTGAGGTTTCCGTTCGCTCGATTCCATTTCGTCCTGTCGCCCCCGTTCGCAAGCCCCGGTTTTGAGAGATTATTTCGCGCCCTGTCAGAGTCACGCGACCTCGCGCCACCAATCGGCTTCCGCGCTCGTCGTGAAACGCGCGGAGCTGCTTTGTTATCCCAGCAGGAATTTGTAATTCGCTGGCGAATGATTTTCCGGACTGTTTTCGACGCCCGATGCTTCGTTGTTTCTTGGTCACGTGGGTGACTGTGTTACGAACGTGTTGGGAAAAGRATTTTTGAAATGTGTGGCTTGAGAGCTTGATTTTGAGAGCTTTGGTTCGATCTGGAGAAATTTTATTTGGAGATGAGTTTGGAGTAGTTTGGAAATGAAARTTAATTCATAGAATTTAGTTTKACTTATTTGGAATTAACAAAGCATTTCTACCAATTCTAAGTCTTCCAATCCGAAAGAATATTAATTTAATTTTAATTCAACCTTAAGTAATATTAATTTAGTTTWAWATWWTATTAATTTAATTTTARGTAAYATTAATTCGACTTCAAATWATAGTAATTTAATTCTAAGTAGTACTAATTTAATATTAACATTAAMCATTACTATKTCTATGTAAAGTTATGTCTTACGTGTACGTAAAAAAATAAAATATTATTTATCAGTGCTTCRCCYTTCTCACATAAAAATGTCTATCAAATTACTTAATAAACAACAAAAACGCGTAACTAARTAATAAACAATCCTACGATCTTAAATAAAGATGCAATTATATTAAAAAAGCCTGTAGGAACTCTATCTCTCAAATTACTTAACAAAKAACGAAAACATTTCTAAATAATAAACAATTCTACCATYCGAAATAAAGATGCAATTTGTTTAAAAAGAGCCTCGAATAACSCGAGATTAACTCGAGAAATGATACAGGATTTTTAGAGGGGGGAAGAAATACACGGGTAATTCAGCGGGAGAACAGGAAGACGCGATCATAAAGATTTTGTTAAGAAATATTTTCTGCAACTATAGCTATGCGTCCCTGGTTCTTTCTTATCCATCGTAAATACGAAACTGGGGGACATGTCGGATGATGCTTCTCCTATTCAACAACGTTCGCTAGACGGTTATACCTTGCCGTGTGGTGTACATCCACCGCCGTTGAAGAGGTTTTTCCCGGATACGGTAGAGAAAAGGCTACTACCTTTCTTAACAACATTAGGGGAATCCTCATAAAACCTGCTACAAAGGGACTAGAAAGATGCTCGAACGGAATACTCTCCTATCTCTCTCTCTTCATTTTAGCGCGTTGATATTCTTTTACGATGGTTTCGTTCTACCTTTCAGTTACCACCGGCGAGACATAGAGGTTTATAGAAAAATTTTTATGGGACCGCGACGAACGCTATTCCATGGCTCGATCTTTAACACATATTTAATCACATAATAAAAATTAGTCGTTTGTATGTTATAGAAAAGAATCGATTTTTAATATAAATTAAAAGTAATAAAAATATTTCATAAAATATTTCGTAAATATTATTTAGTTAATTAATAAAAATTAGTCGTTTGTATATTATAGAAAAGAATCGATTTTTGTTCTTTGAACTCTCTAAGTTAAGTAAAATTCTAAGTAATTGATTAAATATTTAAATTCCAAGCTGATATAATTCCAAGTAAATATGGTATAATTAAATCCATCGATGAAGAATATATAATATAGCGTCAAGGTTATGTCATTTAATTACATAATAATTTCCTGTTATTAAGTTTATTTTAACTAATAATAATTCAACTGTAAATAATATTGATTCAACTTGAAGTAATACTAATTTAATTTTAAGTAATAAAGATGGTATCATATAAGAATATATAATATAGCGTGAAGGTTATGTCTTTTAATTATATAATAATTTCCTATTATTAATTTTATTTTAATTATTATTAATCCAACTTGAAGTAATACTAATTTAATTTTAAGTAATAAGTAATAATAATAAGTCAGAAAATTCCAATATTTCGCGAACAGTGGTGTAACAAATTACAGAACGAATATGTATTAATATATCATCCTTCTCTAACAATATAACAATATAAAATCTACGTTATAAAATACAATATAAAATCGTGAGTATTATTTATAAAATTAGTCCAAGCACTCGGCCGAATTCGAACGATTACTAAACTAAAAAAAGACGGCATTTTCCACAGAGAAAAAAAATTATTTAAAATATTGAACTGATCTAATTTTCAGCAAAAATAGTATAATTATAATCATCGTTGTAAAATATACAATTTAGCGTCAGAAAATTCCAATATTTTGCGAACAGCGTTGCAACAAATTACCGGACGAATATATATGAATATATCGTCCTTCTCTAACAATATAACAATAGAAAATACAACATAAAACCGCCGGTATTATTTATAAAATTCGTCCAAGCACTTCGTCGAATTCGAGCGATTACTAACCTAAAAAGAAGACGGCGTTTCTCTTAGAGAAAACAAATTATTTAAAATATAGAACCGCGCAACAATTGCCCATATTTCAGCAAGCCGACTGCACGGATACAGTACACACCGTTTAAAAAGTGTTGCAGCCGTTCCAAGGCGATCGCCAGGTTGAAACAGCGGCTAATGCGTCAACAATGCCTCCGCCAATTAGCCGACACCAATTAACCGGCACACCATTAAAAGTTCCAAACAGCGCGGCTGGAAATAATTTTCGAACCGTGAGCGAACGAACGTCGGCCTCGCCTAATTGCCGAATCTTAGCCCCGCTTGCTAATTAAAAGCGACCATGGGGCGGGGAGGGGAGGGGGGAAGCTGCGCGTTTTATACGCGCTGCTTTTCGTTGAAACAGAAGCGACGTGAATTATGGAGCGCCGACTGTTCTCCGTCATCTTTTTCGCATCTTTTTAGCTCGGCTACTGTTTTAGACGACCGGAGGGGGGGAAGCGCGAAAAACTGGGGGCAAAGGGTGAAAAACCGAGGAAACTACGCGATTTTAGGGAGTCAAAGCGCGTTTCTCCTCTCGCTTTATATTTCAACTTTTTGTTTACCAATTGCTCGCGACTTGCACAAATAAAGAGATCAATGATGTAGCTTTGCTAAGCCATGCTTAACCCTCAGTAGCCTGATTTACGAAAGTGATTTTTTTTTTAATATTACTGTGTTTGCTCGAGGGTCTAGATGAAGGGAAAAATAGCTAAAAAAATCACAATATTTATTTTACATATTTATTTAGAAAAAAAACCAGGTATCATTTTTGATAATTCAGGCATTAAGGCCATAAAGAAATCAGATATATAAAAAATAATTATATCATAGCGAAAGTAATATATTCACTTACCTCAAAAGTATTTATATTCTTCAGAAAAAGAAAATATATCAAATTTATATTCAACAAAACTTTTAGTAAAATGTGTTTACTTGTTCACTTTGCCGCGCAAGTAATATGTCATAGATAAAATAAAACAATAATGACATTAGATTTTTTTTTTAATTTCGTTGGAAAGAATATTATACAACAGTAAAATATGTACAGACAACCTATAAAAAAAACTAATAGTAATGTGAACATTCGGTTTAAAAGATTGGTATCAAAATTGAAACTCTAGGTTATTAAGGGTTAAGGGCGCGCTTTGCTTGGCGTAGACATAACCTCGACGAATAATTATTCACTGATTTTATTACCATTAATAATTATTTATTCATTGATCTGTTACGAGCCGAGGGCCAGTTGCACACGCGGCCGGAGGTAAATGAGTCTTGGATTGGTTCTAATTTGGCCTCGTAACGTCGAAAGAAATATTAATTGATACACCTCGAGCGGCAAAGGTGTACCTTTGTGAGATCGTTACCAACAAGTGACTCGAACTGGGAAATGGAATGAAATAACTTGTGCACTGAATTGCAAGTAAAACTAATATAATCTAACAACTTCAGTCTATTACAAGTGCGTAAGTGTAGTGTACGATTCGCGATAGTCCTAAGACACGCTCCCTGGTTTACGCACCAAGTCGGCAGGGGTTAACTATTGCTCGAAGGAGAACTCGGCTCGATCTTGCTGCGTCTCGCGTCGCGATTTGACTTGAAAACTGCCCGTCTCGCGTCGCGATTTGATTTGAAACTTCCCCGATGAGGAGAAAAATCTTGGCCCTTTTATATGCGGCTGAACTAGGAAATTTGGTAGGGGGGACTGGGCCTACGTGACCAGATCATACCGCGGATGGTACAGTGAATCGGGGACGCGTGACCCTTCCTGAACTCGCGCCTATACGGCAGATTAAATATTCGAATTTTGGAAGAAAGGACCGTATTCACCGGCGACGTTATCTAGCGTATGCCCTCGAGAAGGAAAGGAAAACGTCGGGAGAAAATCTCCGTACGTAACACTTTCTTATACCGGTTGGTAATCGTTACAATAAGCCAAAACGAGGCCTCGTTTCGATCGGACGAAATTTGCCGTCGTACTCGCGGCGTTACAAAACCCGCGGCCGCGGCGCAGAAATAACACGATTGCGTGAAATAACACGCTACCTTGAAATAACAGTGTTGCGTGAAATAACACTGGTTGCGTGAAATAACACAGCCCCGCTATAACAAACGATCCGCCGACGCGTTCTATGGCCTACTCCGATAATTGAATATTGATCGAAGTTAGGATTCTTGAGGACCTCCGTATCGTGCTCGGTAACCGATGGAATTACTTGAGCCCGGCTATGCTTCGACGGTGCCGCGAATACGTTCGAACGTGGCAATCATACTTGTCGCGGATCACGCGCCATCGTTTCGAGCTTACAATGTTTTCCTTACAGAACGCTTCGCTTCTCGTGTTCGGACAGGAGAGAAATTTTTACGGTGATAAAAGTTCGACTCTTTAAAAGGTAAAAATGGCCTTTTTCTAGGATATCACAGAATTAATGAGCGTAATAAAATTAATAAAAATAAAAGAAATTGTTACTGTCGTTAAATTTGCTCTACAGTTAATGATATTGAAATATTTTTATAGAAACTCAATGCTAATTATTTAATATTATTAAAACACGATTCTCATATTTTCCGACTTTAATTCGACGAATTTTCACGATTAAATAATTTTATAATTGTCAACGAAGGATCTGGCCTGATTCCGAGCTGATACTTTAAAAAACAATTACCATTGTTGCTGTTAAAGCATGAGCCTTTATCATTAGGTAATACAAATATCGAAACGTAATTTCGACGAATCGAAACGAAACGATATTTGTCAAACACGTGAAACGAGTTCAACCCTTTCCTTCCCGTAGAAAACAGGAAGATCTCTATTTTTACAGAACTGCGACGGTTCCTCCGCCCGGTGTGCGCGCGCGCGCGTTATTATTTTCGCCACGTAAACAAAGCACGGCGGGTAAAACAAGCTCCGTCGTCGGAAATTTCGCGGGGACACGACGAGCTACAGAGGGGCGTAGCGGGGGGATAGAGGGGGCACGCCCCCGGAAACAATGATTTACCGTTTTATTTTTACACAGGACCGTGGAAAAATGGTCGCGAAAAAGTCACGGGGGAGAGAGAGAGAGAGAGAGGGGAGGGAGAAACTTCAGCGAATCGACAGTTCGAGTTTTCAACTGTATCGGAACACAAAAGTTCCTTTCTTGCGGCCTCTCTCCGCGAGCGCGCGCGCGCGCGCTAGTTTCACGGACCCGCTGTACCGTCTACGCCGCGTGGTTCGCTAAGCTAAACTCCACCCGGCCTCTGATTATCGGAGAAAAGTTTCCAAGCCCCCTTTTTTTTTCCGAGCCGGGAATGCTCGTTTCGAATGTTTTTATCATTTTCGTCGCGTGCCACGGAATTGACGTGGCCGCGAGAACGACGGGAAAGAAGCTGGGCCACGCGACCGCGTGACGTCAGAATTAGAAATTGAACGATTAACCCTTTGCACTCGAAGCCGTTTTATCTGTAATTATGAAATAATTTTCCAAACTCATAGAATTTCTATTCTATGCAATAAAGTACAGTTCTATGCGTACGAAATTGTTTGTTGCAACTCGTTGCAACAGTTCCACTACTCAACAATCTTCTAAATCTAAACTTTATTGTTATACAAATTATTTTAGAACGTAATAGAATTACGTAGTTAACGTAATAGAATAGAACAAAGGGTTAATGCGAAAACGTTCAAGGAATTTTATAAACACTGGTGAACTATTTGTAACTTCTTTAAATTATTAGGATATTATATAGATATTTATACGTATATCTATACTTATGGAAATAATTCATTATCTATTTTTTATCTACATTTATTATGAAAATAATTTATTACCTATATTTATTATGAAAATAATTCAAATAAAATTCAAAATAAAATATCTATCTAATCGTCTATTATATTATCCAATATACTAAAATATATTTAAAATCATCTGTTAAGAAAATAATTTAACCCTTTGATTGCACTCGATTGGTGACTCTGAGGCGCCACTAAAATCATTCTGTCACCTTCTAAAAGAATTTGTATAGCAACAAAGCTCAATTTTAGAAAAATCATTAAACGTGAAACTGTTGGTATGAATCACAAAATTTAATTTGATATATATATATATATCAAATTTTATTATATTTATTTATTTTATTTTAAGCGACAAAATGCATTTGATATATATAAAATGCATTTTCTCACTTAAAATGGAAATACTGTACACCAGAAAAATTGTCTCAGATTTACAGCTAAAATGGCTTCGAGTGCAAAGGGTTAGTGTCTACACGCGCCTACATTTGTTACGATATAATGTAACATCAGAAGCAGATTTGTAGAATGAAAAAATGGCGAACTCGCCTATAGGACGCCGCGTTTATGATTCAATCGAAGGTAGCCTCCGTAAAACGGCGCGTCTCGCATTCCACGAACGACGCCGAAACGAACCGAGAAACGTGAATCAACAGCGTGTCTGATTCACAGGTAGCCAAGAGAGAGAGAGAGAGAGAGAGAGAGAGAGAGAGAGAGAGAGAGAGAGAGAGAGAGACTGGTCGATCGATTCCCCCTCGGAACCCTTGCAACCGGGCTTTTTCGTTGCACGACCGGAGGATCGAACGGCATACACGGCCAGCGAAGATCTACGCGACGGAAAGGAGCCGATGCTGCTGGTACACGTTCCTTCGGATCCAATTCGATTCCGGCCAATTTATGTGGCCCGGTACGTTTCCGGGCGCGGTAATTACCTCGAATCGTGAGCCGGGGAACCCGTGGAACCGGAAGACACCGGAGGCCGGAAAATCGCTGGGTCCATCCTCTTCCTGTGGCGTGC
>NC_135772.1:2601888-2612257 GCF_028453695.1 Augochlora pura
GGAGATTGCCGGGGGGAAATTCATCTAAGACGCGTCTCGCCTCGAATACAATCGCAGGCGTCGAACGTTGGTTAGCGCTGCCAATCTGTTCGATTGATTTTATTTATCGGCGAGCTACTGGCTGCTTCACGCGTGTGTTTCACGTTTGGCTTTTTATGGGGGGTAGGCCTATGGGAATTGAGCCTCTTTTCGTAAGAGTTATAATGGGTCGTTTTATTGCAATTATATGCAAGTGACAGAATAGAGAATAAATTACTAGGATACAGAAAAAAGATACTAATTTCTGACCAATCTCGAACATTTATTTTTATTAGAATATTTATTACTATATTTGAAAAAACTCAATTTGACTAGAACGTTTCGACTGCGAAAGAGTTCTAATATCCATCCCCTATCATAAATATTAACTTTCTAGTTCCCCTTTAATTAATTAAATTGCTGCAACTATGCGAGGATTTTAGTGGTAAATTATCGGCGCTGAACGTAATAATAATTAAACAAAAGCTCTGCTTACAGATGAAAAATATTTTAAAACTTAAATATCCCTGTCTGACGGAACAAATATCCTGGAATTTTGGCGTTTGTAAAATACGCTTTGTAAACTGAATATTTGACAACATATAACAAACGTAATAAACTGATTACGGATTTCTATGCGACACGCAAGTCCTTTGCACTAATTGCAAGATACAGGTACAGGTGATAAATAATTTTCATAATAAATATAGATAAATATAGGTAATAAATTATTCTCCCAATAAATACAGACAAATAAAGACAATAAATTATTCCAATAATAAATACAAATACACATAATATATTATTTCTAAAGCACAACCCCCAGATGTACATTCACAAGGGTGAATATGACAGCTTGCATTAAAATTAAACAAGACACAAATAAAATAATTTAAGACAAGATACAATAATACCGTCTACCTAACTAATGCACACCCTATTAATTAACGTAGAATATTTATTTAATAATATATAACAAATTGAACTTTACCGATCAAAGAAAATCGCATTCAATTAGACGGTTTTTAAACTTAGAAAGCCGCGTATTTTATTTAGCTTCGCGTTAATTAATTTCTATCTACTCCCCGACGGACTCCTCGTTTTTTCTCGCGATCGGTAAAATCGGCGTAGTTCGACGACGGTCAAAGGTGAAATAAACAGAAGCAAAACGGTTCCGTAACATTCATTGCGAACGAGTTGCCGCGCGTTCATTTCAACCACGCCGGGCAAAGCAATCCCCCGTGACTTTGAAATTAAAGCTTCGGGAGAAATTTAATTTCACCGGTTTTCCGTCTGCCTTCAGCAGATAGGAACCATCCCGTTTCCTATCTGCGAATACAATTGGTCCGACGAACCCCCCTCCCCCCGCGGACAATGTTCTAACGTCGGATCTCGTCGATAGCGAGCGCAGCGAAGGAATAACTTTTCGGCGCGGCCGCCGCGGAATAAGAGAAATAAAATCGAGATAAATCGCCGGAAATCGGGGGAAAACAGAGACGCTGTGTTCTCTCGGTTTCGCGATCGAGCGAACGGCGACGGCGAAACGACGGGAACAACGGGAACGGAACGGAACGAGGGGAGAACGGAAAGGAAAACGGATTGATTTGTTGACTGACGATCGAAGCGTTCCGCACTTCGATTTCGGTTCTACCGTGCCGACTCCGCCACAGTATATTTGCGTCCCCTTTCACGTCGCCGAAAACACAACACCCCGTCGCGCCGCCATCCACCCTCTGTAGCAACGGGGGCGGGTTAGAGATGCATTTAGACACGCTCCTCCTGCTTCGGTAGCTTTTCTTTTTGCGCCACGCCGTTCGGAATTAATTGACCGCCGATTATTCCGGCCGACAATCGTATCCTGTATCGAGCGGATAGATTATTCTTGTTTCAGATTGATACGTGTTTGGTCGCAGGGTTTTTAATTGTTCTTTTTCTGGGGGTTTTAGAGCAGGATGAAATTAGGGTTGAATGGTTGAGAGAGGTGGAAAATTGAGGTTTTATTTGGAGTGGAGGGGAATTTAAGGTTTTATTCAGGGTGGAGGGAAAGTTATTTGGGAACGAAGTATATTTGATGTTGTTGAAGGAATGATTTAGATACAAGAATTGGCTTCTTTGTGATTGATTTGTTAATTGCCAAAAATGATTTTCCACTGTGCGACATGTGCAATGCTAAAATAATAATTGTGTAGAAAACTGTACAAAACTGTATAAAGTATACTGTACAAAACTGTATAAAATATACTGTACAAAACTGTATAAAATATACTGTACAATATACTGTAGATATACTGTACAAAATTGTATAAAATATACTGTGCAATATACTGTAAATATACTGTAGATATACTGTACAAAATTGTATAAAATATACTGTACTATATACTGTAAATATACTGTAGATATACTGTACAAAACAGTACAGTAAACTATTCGTAGTATAGAGTAAATTATGGATTAAATTATAGAGCAAATTATACAGTAAAGTATAGAGTAATTTATAGAGTAAACTATTGAGTAACCTATACAGTAAATTATACAGTAAAGTATAGAGTAAACTATATAGTAAACTATAAAGTAAATTGTAGATTAAATTGTACAATGAATTATAAAATAAATTATAGATTAAACTATATAGTAAATTATAGAGTAAACTATAGAGTAAATTATAGAGTAAACTATATAGTAAAGTATAGAGAAAACTATACAGTAAAGTATGCAGTAAATTATATAGTGTACTATAGAGTGAACTGCATAGTAAACTACGAAGTAACTGCAGAGTAAAGTATACAGTAAACTATACGTTAAATTATACAGTAAATTAAACTATGGAGTAAACTATACACTAAACTATACTCCAATCTACACAGTAAAATCTAATAGCTACAATCATCTCCAAAAGATCGTCTCACCAACTCTATAATTTGTCGCAACAAACATATTTATCGAGACATTAAACAAAACAATCTAGCAACAATATAAAAATTACTACACCCATCTAAAATATCCAATCGAGAAGAATTCAATCAAACGATTATCCTCGACAAATGTACATCGAGTGTCCAACGTCGAAGTCCTGCGCGACGCGTCGAAGTGTTCCCTCCTCGGAGAACATTTATGGGACAAGCGTTCCCACCGCGACGTCTCATCGGTCCGGGTCCATAACTTTTTCACCGGAACAAAAGAGAGTTCTCCACCTGACGCGTAAACTCGGCCGATGAAAAAACCTCGAATGACTCATTCGAAGGAGGGGGGGACGAACGGGGGTCCGTGGAGGACCATCTTCGAATGGGGAGGGGTACGGTGTGGTGCGGCAGTCGCGGTGGACCATCTTCGAAAAGTGCAGCAATTCATCCCCCGGACACGGACGCGCGTGTACAAAGAGGGGAGGGGAGGGGGGGAGAGAAAGCGCCAACCCGGACAAAAAAGCTCGAACGCCTTCTCCGAGATTCGACTCAATTAAGCGGGGGGATCGCCCCATATCTCTCTCTCTCTCTCTCTTTCTCTCTGTCTTGACAAAGTACGACATCATTGTTCCTTTATGGGCGGCCCTAAATAAGCTAGTCCTGCCAGCATATTGAGCAGCGCCGGACGGATGAAGAGGAGAGAGAGAGAGAGAGACCCCGGCTGTAAAAACCGGCGAGTCGCGTATTCCGTGGGCTCTTGTACCGGCTTTGGACCAGGACGAGAGTGTGTCCCCCCTCTCCCCTTCGTGGAAAAAGGACGAGAAGGAAGGACGACGTGGAACGACAGCGACTGTCGCGATCAGCGAAAGAACCCCGGGCACCGAAGAAACCACGAAAGAAAGAACACGAGAGGGGGGAGGGGGGAGGGGGAGAGGAGAGAACATCTTGTCAGTCACTCAGCGGGAGCGTCAGACTTTTGCTCGCGACGATGTGGGGGTACGCCAGCCGGTCGCGGGGCTTCTTCTCCCCTCGACCCTTTTTTTTTCTTCCGTCTCCGTTTTATCGAACCAGGAAATTCGGACGCCGGGGGCCGGCCGCCGACTCATCGCGACAGGATATTCGGAATCGAGGTAACGAATTGCCGAACGAGGCCTGTCGGCCGACTAAACGACAATCTGTCAGCGCTCCGGCGAAAGTAGCTCCCTGTGTACTGGGTGTGTTGAAATTATTGTTACTTGGGAAGGTTGAAGTAATTTCTTTTTTAGTGGAAGGTGGGATAAGAGGGTTCTAAGATTAGCGTAGAGGTAGACTATGTAGAATTACTATGGAGGAGAAATTTTATATACAATATATTTATTTTATATATTTTAAAATATATTTGTATATATGTAAATTCAATTTATATATATAATGAGTGGTTAATATCTTCGTTGACTTCGAGGACAAAAACGCCCACGTGTTGCTCTATAATAAGAGATTTATTCCATTGTTACTAAAACTATGTACAATACAACGCTAAAATATACAATAGATTTACCTATAATAAGAGAAACGACATTTAAGATTTTTCCCTGGTCAGAATTCTCTTTACCGTTTTTCCAATAATCTTTGATTACTAAACTCTTAATTACTGTACTCTTGTCCCCACGTTTTTCTATCACCATTCATCTATTTCATTCCGTCGTCCGAGGAGATTCCTACTGTATCGACGTCTTTGTCTAATCGAGCTGCCGCTACGTTTTCCTTAGATATACATATATTATTGTAAAAGTGCTGTGTAGACTTAAGAGTAAATTAAAAAGTCCCAAAGTAAATTAATAGTAACCTAAAACTAGCCTAATATTGTCCTAAAGCTATCCCAAAAGTAAAAACTACCCCTAAAATAACTTTAAACGTCTCTGAAAAATATCTTAAAAGTAACATTAAAAATGCTGCGAAATTACCTTTAAAATTGTCTTAAAACCAAAAAGGGGAAGGGGTTGCATCCTGTATATATCTGATTTATAGATATTTTATTTACATATATCTGCGAATTTAGATTTAATAAAATAAAGTAAATTTTTATTTATTTCAATTTTATTTCACTTACAAAAAAATTAATTATGCAATCTAGTAGCTCTCAAAAAGCCATTTAACTTTGCCAAGAAAATACCTATAATAATTATAATATATAATGTCCAATTGACGGGTTATTATCATAGATTAAAATCGTATTATATAAAGAAAAATCGACCACCCTATATTTTCTAAATCGAAACAAAATTATCGAAAAAATATTACCCCTAAAAGAAACAACCCCAAATAAAGAATAGCTAATTAATTAAGGTAAAAAAGAAATCCTATTACAAACGTAATTAACATAATATTCTGCAAACTCTAAAAAATTATTAAAATCACGAAAATTATAACCTTTACCAATAATTATAAAAAAATAATTATTACAAAGAAAATGACATAAGAACGAAATAAAAGAAGCAATTACAGCCTTAATTTCAATATCAGCGATAAAAGATTTTAATTTAAAAGCGCTACTCTAAATGAAATCCTATTACAAAAAATTCTACAAAATCAACCCTAACGTTCTCCACACTGTAGTAAAAACATGAATTACCATATGCACAGTGGCGTGGCACTAAGATCGCTAAAACGGCGCTACGAAAACGCATTGGTCCGCTTTGGAGCGGAGACGCGGCACGAAAGGGGTTTTAGGGCATTCAGTTTAATTTTAAAGGTTCCCTACTTCCAGCCAGGGGTGGGAGTGGAGGTAGGAGGAGTTGCAAAGAATGGGAAAAGAGACGGGGACAGTTGCATCTTTCGGCGCGATTGCCAGAGTCTCGAATCATTCGCCTCGTTTCACCGGGGACAATCGCGTTTCAATCCTTTCAAGCCTCTGCTATGCCCGTCCGACGTTAAATCTCCTTTACCTCGACGAATAATTTCGCTCCAGCAGCTTAATTACGACTGAGGGAGGGAGGAGAGTGAGAGAGAGGAGGACGGGGAGATCCGACGCCGTGAAAAGCAACCGCGTGCGTTTTGTGGCAGTTTTTCGATTGTTCAATACTTGGGGCGGGCTGCGCGGATCGACGTCGACTGAACTGGGACGGGCCGGACAAGTTCTTCCACCGCGAAAAAAGGATTCCCGTACGAAAGGTAAGCGATAGCGGACGTCCGGTGACGACTGATCTACACGGTGTCCGTTTTGAATCGTATAAGAGAAACCTTCTCGAGTATTACTGATTTATTTTACTTGCTGTTGACATTGCTAGTATATATTTACGATTACTATTATGTTATATATTTGTATGTTGTATGTATTATTATATTATATATTATATGCTGTATGTAATACTATATTATATATTATATGTTGTATGTATTTTTATACGCATTCCGATGTATGTATTATTATGTTTATTAAGAATTATAGTGACAGAAGTAAGGGGGTTGATATTGGCGTATATTAGTAATTTGTTGTATATTGTATTGTTACAAATTATAGTAGAAGGAGTAATGATATTGATATTAGTATACGTTAGTAATTTATTATAAATAATATATAACATATGTATTATGTATTATATATTTTAAATTATAATGAAAGAATTAATGATAGTGACATTGGTATATATTAGTAATTGATTTCAAAATTTTACTATATTATGTATTATATGTTACAATTTAAAATAAAATTGGTAAAAATATTAATATTAGTATATGTTACTAATTTATGATATATCATATATACTATATGTAATATATATTAAATATTACTAATTATATTACTATTATAATTGTATTATATATTAAAAATTCGAAAGCAAGAAGTAATGATATTAATATATCATAATATATTAGTATATATTAGTAATTTATTATATATCATATATCGTATATTTAGTAAGTATCGTCCTCGGAACGGCGGCGATCGATGGAAACGGATGATCGCCGGCCAGAAAGCGACGAAAAAGAAAATTTCGCCCGAACCAGCGGGGTCGACAAACCGGGGCGTTTTCGCGGGTTAAACATTTCCGTGACAGGTGGAAAAATATTTCTTCTATATGTTTAACCCCGTGACGTTTCACCGACGAAATATTGCCGCACTTACCGTAAAAGGGATCAACGCGTATTTCCGAGCGCCCGCCCGCCGGAAAACTGCCGCCGCTCGCGCGCGCGCGCGCGCGCGCTCCCGCGTTGCTATGATTTATGTAAATACCGACACGTGGGGGGCTATAGGAATATAACGCGGAGTCGGCGGCACGGTTGGAACGAGAACGAATAGATCACGATTACTCGACGACAGAGTCCGAGGAACTTAGAGCATGCGCGTGCAATACGTATCACTTTGACTTTGAAGTGAATGGAATAAATATCTCTTTCGCTCTTCCTCTCTCTCTTGCTCTTTCTCTCGTCCTTTGGCGGACAACGCGGCCGCCAATGCGGGTCCTTTCGGCTGTTGCGATTTATTAAAATACACTACGCGAAGCTACTGTGTGCCTGACGCGTCCGACGTAAATCTACCGCGAACCATAACTGTTCCAAATAAAATGAAACATGGCGAACTACTATTGTCTTTCGAAATCTTTCTAATTATTCCGCGAGTAGTACAGAAATATTCGATTATAAAAAACCGTGCATGGTTCTAGGATTAATTATATAATAATTTATTAAGAGAATAATATTTTAAGAATTATATAATAATTTATTAATATAATTATTAAGAGAGGGGATGCTTTTGGCAATTTCCTCTGTCATTTCGTATTCAACCCTTCGCAGTAGAGTGGCGCTAAAAGCGCATTGTTAAATTTATTTATATTTAAAGAACTGCACAAATTATAATTACTGTAAGAAATAAAAATTACTGTAAAAATATTTGATCATAAAATACCGTGCACGGTTCTAGAATAAATTATATAGTAATTGCATAGATACAGCTTCGTTAAATATAAATAAAAATATATTTCACTGAAATATCAAGTTATTTTAATTATTAAGAGAAGGGAAGCTTTTGGCAATGTTTTCTGTCATTTTATATTCAACCCTTTGCGCTAGAATGGCACTAAAGGCGCATTAACAAATTTATTTATATTTAAAGAACTGGTGAAATTTGAATTACTGCAAGAATTACTAGAAATAATTTCGTATACATTAAATAATTAACTTTATAGGAAATAAACTTATGGAATAGAAATATTGGAAATTAGAGAAACAATTTTAGAAATAGAACGTCTTCGACTGCAAAGGGTTAAATTGTCCGTCCAAAAAATAATAAATATTCGAATTATCAATTTTATTTATATTTAAAGAACTACTGAAAGTGCAACTACTATAAGAATTACTAGAAATAATTTCCTATACATTAAATAATTAATTTTAAAGAAAATAATCCTATAAAAGAAAAATAATAGAAATCAGAGAAACAGTTTTAGAAATACACCGGCTTTGATTACAAAGGGTTCAACTGTGCCTTCAAACAATAATAAATATTCTAATTAATATATAGCAAGGTACATCCACGTAACGAGCGAGTACTACAACGCGCGCTAGTTAAATCAGAATAATTAGTTTCGACCGGAGCGGCCCTTCCAGATTCCAGCGGAATTGACGTTAATTGAATTGCTTGGTTTAACGACGCCGCCGAACGAGATCACAGAACGCTTCGTGACCAGATTTCAGGTCGAAAACTTAAGCGTTCCGTGTTCAACAATGGGACGGTTGCCAGGCCCCCGTGTAATAATGCGAAAGTTATTGCGATCTCCTCGGGAGACGGTTCTTACCGGCTAGGCCCGATAAATCGTGGACAGCCGCCGCTGCGCGACCGCGCCGGAAGCAAAACGACTAAACCCGATCCCGCAGCGGCGTATTTTATTCTTTAGATAAAGGAATCCCTTTGACGACGTTTCTCGAGCCAACGAGATGTAACTGTTTCACGGTAACCGCGTCATGGAACCGGGGGAGAGATTAATGCGACAGCTATTAACGTACTACACGAAAATTTACATTTCTCGAGGCGCTTCGAAGTTGAAACTATCGCTGGGAATTAGTTGTATTATTTATTATATTTATTTAGTATATTTATTATAGTTATTTCTTATATTTATTATAGTTATTTATTATATTTATGTATTATATTTATTTATTATATTTATATGTTATATATTACATTATTTTTATTTATTAAGTATTTTTTTGTTTTCTTATCAGTCGATTTAATGGAGAGAATTATGCTTGTGGTTAATATATTATTATAGTGATAGATAGAGCTATTTCTTTCTTTATTTTATTTTGCTATTTTTATTTTATGGTGTTTTAATTTTCGATTCGCGATGGAAATGATTTAAGTAATAATTATTAACGTCTTAGTAATAATGTATTAAGTATAGATGTTATTCTGTTCATTAAAACTGGAATAAAATGCTTATTCCTTGTTTTAACCCCTTGAACTGTGATTTCTTTCATAATTACGTTGATTAGCACTGCTTCGTTCTGAATAATTTCCTTAAAAGATTGCTGGAATGTTTCTCTTCATTTATATTTAATTTTAGATTTTAATAACAGATGAATTAAATATTATTTTAACTTAGAAGAAAGGCATGAAATTCGTATTTATAGGTTATGTGTGAAACCTCTGTCTCGGGCTGTTATATGTTATCATAATTCTAGACTTTAAATATTTTCCAATACAATATACTAAATTAGATCATTAATATTGCATCTGTTCTAAGAAATTATTGCAATCGAGAAAATTATAATCTATAAAGAAAATAATTATGTATAAAATCTTCCTTGTGAGCTGTTACAAATTATCATAGTTCCAAAAGATTAATATTGTCGAAAAAAATATACAGAATAAATATTAATATTCTAACTTGTCTAAGAAATTATTGCAATCGAGAAAATTATAGGTTGCAAAGATTAATTATTTATAAAAGATTGTAAAGAAAATAATTATGTGTAAAATCTTCGTCGCAAGCTGTTATACATTATCATAGTTCGAAAAGATTAATATTGTCGAATAAAATACACATAATAAACATTAATATTCTATCTTGTCTAAGAAATTATTGCAATCGAAAAAATGATAATCTGTAAAGAAAATAATTATTTGTAAAATCTTCGTCGCGAGCTGCTACAAATTATCATAGTTCCAAAAGATTAATATTATCAAATAAATTGCCTAGAATAAACATTAATATTCCATCTCTTCTAGGAAATTATAGCAATCGAAAAAACGATAATCTACAAAGAAAATAGCACGCCAAAGGATAAATAAAATTTCAGCAAAACTCGGAAAATTTCCGAAAAATTCTCTAAAGACAACAGCACAACCACAATAGCATCCTCGAACTAAAGAACACCATAGCCTAGTTCACCATAATTTTTCATCCTCTACCCTATTCTGACAGAATAGATAGACTATGGTCTACCATTTAGTCCTGCAACGATCTTTC
>NC_135772.1:2612357-2617855 GCF_028453695.1 Augochlora pura
TTATTCATAAATAAACTACCGAGATAAATCAACAACCTATACAATACAACAACCAATAGAATACTATAACCTGGAATACTCGCCAAAACCGCGACCGGAAGCGCGCGTCCAACCCTCGCCGCATCGTCCAAATAAAAATCCAGTCGCAAAAGGACGTTCCATAAAAGGACGACTTCTGATCGGAACTAATTATAAGAAGCAACACACCCCGGTCGTTTTAGCCGTTCTTTCAGGCGAGTTCTCGCAAGCGTGGTATACGTTGCATCGCGTCCGCAGGCCAAAATTAGTCGACTAAGCGAAAAAAGACAAGCAATTTCTTCGGTGGGGCGCCCGCGAGGAGGTCGACCGACCGTGTGCGGCTGCTGCCTGCCTCGATTTTTCTTCTTTTTTTTTTTCTTCCAAAAGGTATTCCGCCGGTGTCGGCCCCTGGAAAATAAACTGGCCACTTTTATCGATCGACGTCCCGTAGTCGTTTCGTGTCCGCTATTAAACGCCCCGCCTGCATCGGGGCAGCCCCTCTTTTACCCCTCATCTTCCGGCGATCCGAACACCCCGTTGCCGGCCAACCCTTCGCGAACCACCCCCTCCGCTCCATTAAGCTCGAATAATCAGCTCCCCCCTCCCTCCCTCTCTCTCTCTTTTGCAGGGCGAGCTCTCACCGCGACGAGTGGAGGGCACCGTTCTCCTCGACCTCATATCCGCGAAACAGGATTTCGAGGGCTCATTATCCGTGATTCAGCGGTCGCGGCGCGAGGACCGGTCTGATCGTCCGCTTCCTGCGATGCGACGGGGACTATTGTAGCAGGCGATGAGCACCGCTTTAAAACCGCACGGTCTATTATCCTTCGTTTGAGATGCTGTCTTCATCGTCTCCCTTTAACCCCCCTCTCTCCACGATAAACAACCGGCGAAGTCACGAATGGGACGCGCTAATTAGGGGCCGGACGAGCGGGGCGAACGCGTTACGCTCTTCTCCGATGTTACAGGCATTTTCTAGCTCGAGCTCTCTTGTTAACCCTTTGGGATGAGAGTTACTTTTTCTCAGGCTTGTTGCCGATAGGTTCTTTGATTGGTATGGACTGGTTCCTTGTCGAATTTGATAGCGTAGAATATATTGTATTATATATTTTAAATATAGATTAATGCTTGGTGAATACATACAGTATAATATAGTATGCAGTTTTAATATTTTACCAGCTGTCGGCACGTTCTTTAATTACTATGGATCGGTTCCTTGTCGAATCTGATAGCGTAGAATATATCGTTATATATTGTATATTTTAAATATAGATTAATGCTTGGTGACTATAGTATAGTATGCAGTTTTAATATTTTACCAATAACTCACACGGTATTTGATTAATATGGATCAGTTTCTTGTCGAATCTGACAGCATAGAATATATCGTTATATTGTATATTTTAAATATAAATTGATGCTTGGTGAATAAATACAGCATGACACAGTATAGTATAGTATATAGTTTTAATAATTTACCAGCAGCTGACACGTTCTTTAATTAGTATGAATTGATTCCTTGTCGAATCTGATAGCGTAGAATATATCGTTATATATCGTATATGTTAAAAATATAGTATATTAACGCTTGGTGAATATAATATAGTATGCAGTTTTAATATTTTACCAGCAGCTGGCACGTTATTTGATTAGTATGCATCGGTTTATTATCGAACCTGATAGCATAGAGTATATCATTACATTATATATTTTAAATATAGATTAATGCTTGGTGAATATAATATAGCGTACAGTTTTAATATTATATCAATAGTTGACACGTTTTTTGATTAATATAGATCGGATTCATCTCGAATCTGACAGCATAAAATATATCGTTGTATTTTATATGTTAAATGTAGATTAATGCTTGGTTAATATACTATAGTATGCAATTTTAATATTTTACTGGCAGTCGACACGTTCTTTAATTACTATGTCTCGGTTCTTTGTCGAATCTGATGGCATAGAATATATCTTTATAATTCTATACTTTAAATATATATATATATGCTTGGTGAATATAATATAGCGTTTTTATTTGGGATCGGTTTCTTTTCGAATCTGACAGCGTAGAATATATCTTTATAATTCTATATCTGAAATATAAACTAATGCTTGCTAAATATAATATACCTTGCACTTTTAATATTTTTATTTTGTACATATTATAATCGCCGATTGCTCAGTTAAATCTCTGTGTATAAATATAATTTTTCTGAATTGTAAAATCCTGTTTAACTTAAATTAAAAAGAGCGTCGACCGTAATTAGCCAATAAATATTTACAGGCTATATAGTAATGTGTCACTGATATTGTTATAATATTATAGATGTAGACGAGAAGCACAAGCCCTTAGATAGTCCGAAAAATGCGACATTCATTCTCCATGATTTACATAACGCATACGATTTGCATGTTTCACGTTTAAATTGCATTATGTGTGAGCGCAAGTTGCGCATTTTTTGTGCACTGTATTATTCATACGTAATCTTTTTATAATTGGGCCAGGGCGATCTACATTTTCGTTTGCATCTTGGAGGGATTAGTTTATTAGACGATGACCGAGAAATTATTGCATTTCGTTGACGAGGTAAAAAAAATTAGAAAACAGTGCTTCCTGAACCCTTTTACATCGTTTTAATCGTTTTTATAGATTTCAGTATATTTTGAAGGAAAAAAGATCGACGTAACGTTGTTTTATCTGAAATTCTATTATTAAAAAATTGATTTTAAAATTCGCTTTATAAATAATTTGCTTATCGTCTATTTAAGAATTTATAAATGTTAGTTATTTTAATACCTAACAAACTATAGTATGTTTCCATGAATGCATGCTGGCAATAAAAAGATAGTAAACCTAGTATACTAAAAGAGTTCCAGTCTTTTTTATTTTTATTTAAATACCCAGTATTTAAGATCGTTCTATCAAACTCTATATTATACTGCAACAATTACATCGACCCGAAAATTATACAACAAAAGGATAAAAAAAGCCGGCGTAACGCGACGCCCGTCATGCCGTACGCGATTGTTTAGAGCGGTCGTTGCTTTTTAATGGCATAACAAAGAGAGCCCCGTCGACGGTTGCGCAATCCCCGCCTCTGTGTTCGATCATTCACATTTCCAATTTACGATACGGGACAGCCGAAACAACAATGACAGAAATTCGAAGTCATCGATGAAGCATTGCAACGGTGAATGCAGTTTGCGCACCGCGATGACGCGGTAATATACAGATAGCCGCCGCCGGACGCGGCGGAAACTAAACGCTCGCGCGCCGGAAATGATGCCGGCCAACCTCCGTGCACTTCCCTGTTCGGAACTTCCTCGATTTGATCGCGTTCACGTTACACGCTGACCCTGGCCGGCGCGGACATTCGTCCGGCGATTTCGTATGAGTTACAGGATTATGGGGGGACTCTCGATCAATGGGGAAACCGACGCTGTCGCGGATTTCGAGCTTTCGTGGATTGTTTATGCAATCCAGAGCGATTCTCAGATGTTTCTGACTTATCGAGCGTGCAGATTGATAGTACAGTGTCGTATGTTTGTAAATAATATTGATTTTAAATAAATAAAATTTGTTATATGTCAGTTATTGATTTTGTAAATAGGAATTGTTAGGACTGGAAGCTAAAGATAAGTCGATTTTTAGAGTTATAGTACAGTGTCGTATGTTTGCAAATAATACCGTTTTTAAATCAATAAAATTTACCTTATGTCTGTTGTTAATATTTAATTTTGTAAGTGAGAGTTAGTAGGATGAAAAGCTAAAAATAATCAGAATTTCCTTGAAGCTAAACTTTTACTATTCTAAATATAGTAAAATTTAGGATAAACAGTAAAAATAGAAAATTATAAATTAGTATAAATAAATACTATGAACAAAATGCCGAAGTTTAAAGGTTCTATTAAAAAGAGAATATTATATTAAAGCAGTACATTTCTAAATGACGAATTATGCACTTGAACACCCCTAAAAAACGTAAGTATTATGCGTTATTAACAACGAAAAACAACGCTGCGATAATTTTTAAATATTCTGCAATGTATAATGAACAAACGTATCTAAAGAAATTATTTTTATTTTGACCACAGTTTTAGCTATAGAATTTCTATTTTACAGAAAAGAGAGTGGAAAGCAAAATGTCAAGCAATGGTCGAACATTATTATCTAATAATAAATATAATCTATTAAATAAATTATACTTTTAATATTCTAATTTGTTTACTTTAGAGAAACATAAGATTTAAAAAAAAAATTGCACTATAAATAAATGAATTCCCTATACTAGCTAATAAAATTGAATGTCTAATAATATACTAAAATCATGCTGTCCTCTGAGAGAAGACAATAGAGTGTCTTTGCATTAACCCTTTGGTTAATGTATCATTTAAACGCCCAAAGTTTCCTCGAATTATATTTTTAAAATATATATATATATCACAACGAAATATATTACAATAAAATATAATTTTTTAAAGCATTAAAGCTAGAGCAATTTCAATGCCAGTTTCAATGGGAACCATAACTATATCGTCGCCGCATTGTTATCATAAACTGTTACCCGAGCGGTGACCGCCGCAAGTTACCGGAGCTGTCTAGGAAGAATAGAACTAATTAACAATCCAAAACGTTCTTGCAGCGGATATTCAAGAGACTTAAGCCGTATATATCCAGCACGTAAACGCTCGAACCCATTGTTCTCGCGTGGCCTGCCCTCGGGGGACATAACAAGGTTGCTTAGAGTAATTGTGATACTGAAATCTTTATCAATACAATCTACCGCCAAATTCTATTTCAGCACGGTGAAGTGAATAGGGGAATAAAGACCATATCATGGTGTAGACTATAGCAAAATCGTCTGGAACCCTTGTAGGCTTAGTAAAATGAAAAATTATGGTGGACAAAGTAGACAAAAAATATGTACTTTTTATATTATTTTTCGGTGTTTATATTGTATTAGTATTAGTATTGTATAATATTAGCAATTAATATATATTGTATGTATTAGTATTGTATAATATTAGCAATTAATATATATTGTATGTTTTAGTATTGTATAGTATTAGTAATTAATATATTGTATTAGTATTATCTGAATATAGGTTTGATTATGCTACACGTAATTATTGTATTTATATTGTAAATTACATAAGAAATTATATTGTAAATTATAGTGGAACCAATTTCTATAACCAAGATTAATAATAGAATATTAAACTAGCATATAAGAGAATTATAAAATAATGAAACAATTTTCATTGGAATAAAAATCTCCAAGCGATTCGTTCGAGCATATATTATAGTAAAAATTACAGAAACCTTAAATATACGCAACCCTGCCATTGTTATAAAATAATATACATTTTTCGTACCCAAAAATACTTCTAAATCTAGATAATATTAACCTTCTCTACATTATCTTTAATTATTTACACTGATCACATTTACGAACTTCTTACCACTTTATCAT
>NC_135772.1:2617955-2624500 GCF_028453695.1 Augochlora pura
ATTTAATTTATCAAAAGTCTCGTCGTCGCTAAAAATTTGAAAGAACATCGTCAATTAGCGTCGAATGTTGAAAAATGCGCGACTCGTCGGCATATCGCTGAATCGTTTTTCCCCGCGGACCGTTCGGTTCCGATTCCACGGGGGCCAACAAATAACTTCGATGCGAAATCGTGGTCTCAGGCGTGAAATATTTCGCGGTGAACCATCGAAACCGGGATTTATATACGGAGTTTGGGAAAAAGCCGTGTCGGATCAAGATGGGAGAGGGAGGCGAAGAGATTCTATGTTTTGAAGACGAAGAATTATGGGAAAATCATCGTCGAGTAGGGGAATCAGCATTTTTCTTTTAATTATTAGGTTGGTGCATATAAAATGTCGAATTTATGTGTAATATACATATAAATTAATTATTATTATTAATAGATATTATATATATATATATATATATATATATATGTGGGATTCCCTTATCGCGAGTGAATTGTTCGTACGGTTTCATATAATCGGCCGCAGATGTCGTGATGATGGATCCTTCACCATCGCCAACGCGAATCACTTCATACCTATTCCGTCCGATAAATCTAGACACTTTATATGGTCCTAAAAACTTTTTATGGATTTTCAATCCCGTGCCGAATTGTGTACGCTTTATTGCAACTAGGTCTCCTTCCTTATACAGGATGGGGCAAATAAAGTGTTACAGTGCAATATCTCCATTATCATTAATGTCGAGCATGTTCTGTAAACAAAACCATGCCAAGGTTAGTGGATCCTGTGAAAGTGATTATTGTATACTCTTCGGTTTTTCAACGATTGTCATACTTTGCGCGACTAGAATGACCTTGAATTATAGGTCGCTGGATTCGTCTTAAAATCGGCAATAATGTCATCGAAAAAAAAATATATAGTTCCATTTAAAAAAAACATCGATGACCTTGAAATCTCAAAAAATATGACCTTGAAAAAAAAAACATTTCCACCAAAATACGTCCCCCTCCGAACCAAACAATTTGTTTCCGAAGCATTTTCGCGTATCATTAATGATAATGGTGATATTGCACTGTAACACTTTATTTGCCCCACCCTGTATATTTTCGCTTTCTTACAACTACGATTACAGTTCCGTCGATTCTCTTCCTGAACTTTTAACAAATTCGCCGTTTCTCTTCATTCTTCTCGGTCATCTAAATATTGTGTTATCGCTTCTTGCTGTATTAACACGTTGAATGCCACGCCCATTTTACAGGAATTGTCCGTGGCGCCACGATGAACTTCCCATTATGCGATACATATAATGTCACATAATAAAACTATATTTCATGTATAAATAAAACTATTTTCAGATGTTTTATAAGGCATTCATTTCCTCACACCACTACATTAACGATGATAATAATAAAAAAATTATAAGTATTGTCATTTGTTTAAATTATATATATTTTCATCAATCTGAGCGCGCTGGTCACCGGTGGCCCCCATGGCGTCACTGCCAAGTTCAGTGCCGGTCACCGGTGACCCCCACGGCGTCACTGCTAGGTTCAGTGTCGGTCACCGCTGACCCCCATGGCGTCACTGCCAAGTTCAGTGCCGGTCACCGGTGACCCCCACGGCGTCACTGCCAAGTTCAGTGCCGGACACCGGTGGCCCCCACGGCGTCACTGCCAAGTTCAGTGCCGGTCACCGGTGACCCCCATGGCGTCACTGCCAAGTTCAGTGCCGGTCACCGGAGACCCCCGTGGCATTCAACGTGTTAATTGTAAAATAGTGGCATCCTCACGCTGCTTCATTTTTATACCGAACATGACTTCGAAAGGTGGCATGTTTATATTACGCTGATAAGCATGTACTATGGCGTCTCCGCTCGCTCCAAACAATGTACTTCGGCTCGTGCCAACATCGAAGCTCGCCGCTGTAATGGAGGCAATACCACTGGTGGGTGCTAACAGTTGGTCTGCCACTAAAAGTTGGTTCTTAATTAAATAAGCCGCACCAACACCTCCCACCATGCCAAAGACCAAATCCCAAGCTCTGATCGCCGCTCTTAATTGGGACACCAAATGCGTCGTAATCGACTAAAGACCCGCTAGTCAGGTCCCGCATGATAAATCCGAGTACTTGTGCCACGCAAGAGGCGATGGCCAAATATTAAAATAATATTTAATTAAAATAATAGGCGATTGTAAAATACATTCCATTTAAAACAGCTAGTACACAAACCTAAGATTTCTTCGAGCTTGATGAAAATTGATCCAGCCCAGTGGCCCCCATAATAGTGGCCAAAGAAGGGAAATCCCCGATATGATAAGAAGCGGGGACTAGTGTCCACTTGTTGATCAAGAAAGACTTGGCCGTTTCGTATACCCCATGCGTCAAAATAGCGCGTGCCGTAGAGATAGGTTATGTCACAGAAATAGGTCTAGTAAATCTAGTGTTAAGGGTATCTGATTAATTTTTAATAGACGTCTTGATTTATGACACAGGACGTTTTCTCAAGATGTTTCTAGGATGCTTCGAGTGCAAAGGGTTAATAATCGCTTTTATTTCTATCAATTCGTTTATCGATGATTTATTTTAATTTCTACTAAAAGCACTGGAAAAATATATTTCTTTCACGAATATATTTACAAGAACAATTGAAAATTTAAAAAGTCCACTCTGATTCCCATAGTCTCTCGATCATTCTCCTCTCAACTGCAACGGAGAAAGAGGATCGCTCTCTCTCTCCTCTTCGTCCCGGTCCAGAGAACAAAGATCTTAACGTCGTCACGCGAAGTTCGAGTTTCACGGGCAATTTTTCTCCGTTCCAGTCACGTAGCACACGGGGATCGCTAATGACATGGATTCACAGGGCTCATCAAGATACAGCGCGATTCGAAATCGAAATTCCAAATCAAGCTCGTCGCGATTCCTCGTTAAACCGCCTAATTGAAACTGCAAGAAAGTCGGCTCCGCCTTTAATTAACTTATTTCATTAGCAATCGACGGAATCCTCCTTCTTTCTTTTTTTTCTTTACATCTTCCTTCGTTAACCGTAATTTCACGAGATTCGCCTAACTTCGAGCACATAGGCCAATGGAGAGAATTATCGTGCAGCAGTCAATTACTGTGCCCCTTATTTTTATTTTATATACTTATTCAATTTACGTAATTCGTTTGATATGTATTTGTATATAGAATTTTAAATATAGTATATTATATGTTACATGCGATATTATACATATAATAGGATACTATACATTGCTAATAATATATTAATACAATAATATTAATAGTATAGTATATAAATTATACATATAATAGTATACAATTTATTATATATTTAATAGTATACTATATTACATATAATATTATACATATAATACTATACTATATTAAATACAATATAATACATATAAAACTACCCTATAATAACATACAATATAATACATACATCGTACTGAATTTTTCCTATTTAAATATTTCAATTCAACCAATTACTTACACACAAAAATTAAATATTTATAAACCACAAAAGTCAATACCATAGCAATTAACATAAATAAAGCACAAGACGGACGATTAAACATAAAAGATGTCGCTCGAAGGCGCCATTGATCAAACAATAACGAGCATTAATATTTCCGCACTTTACGCAAATATGTAAACGAACGCGAGAGAAATTATAAACAAAAAAAAGGTCCGGGGATTCATTTCGCATCCACTTTTATCGGGTAAAATTGGATTTGCAAAACGTGCGTGTGTGTGCGCGCGCGCTCTGCTACATGCGTCACGCGATTCGCGATAACGCAATTTTCGATTTGTTTGCGCGCACACGATCTCTCTCTCTCTCTCTCTCTCTCTCTCTCTCTCTCGTCTCCGCGCGAACCGCGGTAATAACTTTATTTGGGCGATACACAATGCTCACTTTGGCATACCGCCGCATCCGAGCGTTTTTATGGCTTGATTATTCGACGAACGAATCGAATTCGTACGGACACGTTTCGATTGTTTTATTAGCCGTCGCGCGAACTTATTGGCTTTTTCTTGTTGCAGTTTTATTGTGAATGTTGTTGACCCTTCTGCTAAGTGATTGTAATCTTTCTTGAATCTGATACGTGTTGTTGTTTAAATGGGGTAATATTAGGTTTAATATTTAATGTAAATCTTGGGTTGTATTTAATTATAATATATGGAATTTTTTGGTTATAACACTATAAGTGTGTGTGATTATATGTAGCTGTAGATATTTAATTATTATTTGACTATTATTGCTATGCATATAACTATAACTAGTATGGCTACACATATATTACTATAATATAATTAGTATAGCTATACATATATTACTGTAATATAACTAGTACAACTTTACATATATTACTATAGTATAACTACTATAGCTATACGTATGTTACTATACGATATAATTATCACAGCTATACATATCTTACTATACTACACGTATATAACTGTATATAGCTACATACAATAATACATAATTATTTATGCATCACATCAAATCAAATTAACCTGAAAAAAGTTAACCCTCTCACCCAGTTTATAATCTCTTCTTTTCCCCTTCTTTCTTCCTCTTTCTCATTTTATTTCACAGAAAATAAACCCAGTATTACCATTAATTATTTCTCACATTATAATAAACAATTATTAAAAAATATACTTTTTACACGTCCCAAGAACAATAATTACTGCAATAACATTTTATATCTAGATCTAGTTCAATTACTTAATCTAGAACATATAAATAAAATTACATACAGTAATAAAATCGTATTATACACGATAAATTCAAAAATTACCATTAATATAGATACAAAAAATCATTTAAAATCATTCAAAAATATATTATTTCAATTCGTCTACGCACGCTATTTTTTTTTTTCTATAACACACGAGACGATCGTCTACGGCGCTTTTCGCCGTCTGCCGCGAAGACGTCCTTCGAACGGAACGGGCGACGATCATTCGATAACTATGTTGAAAAATGATCGTACGCGCTGGTCCCGCGAATGCCGCGCGTGTCTCGCGAGGATTTGCAGGATGAGCGATGACGAGCGATGGATCGTCGATAAACGTCGAGTTAACGTTCGATAAAGCTGACATAGTAGAGATGTTTATGGTACAAGGGACGATCAATTGTGTTCCCGGATCGATCGGCGGGTTCCACCACCTTCTATACCATATACTGATCGGATCAGTCGACGCTTGTATAAGTCATCTTTTATAACGAGAGAGGAGAGAGAGAAAGGTTGCCTTTCTGCGGGCCCGCTGACTCGCGGCGATCGTTTCTAAGTCGCCACGAACCGGAACGAACGAAACAATCGGAAACATCGACGACGATACTTTTCAATAATTATTTTGTTCCCTTCGAATATTTTCTTTTTTCGTTGGCAGACTTTTTAATTCTCTTTATTAAGTATAAATCTTGTTTTTTTAAATCAAATGCCTCGTGATATCTTCAACCCCTTACTCTATGATTTAATCTCTCAATTTTATTATTATGTATAAAGCTTCTTTTTTTAAATTAAACACATTGGAATAAGTTTTTATTGATAGTAGTACAATAATATAATTATTTAAGCATTTTATAATGCCTCGTGATGTTTTTAACCCTTTCTACTATGATTCCTTTCACGCGGTGTTAATTACCATTGAATTATCTGAATTTGTTTCAATTTCTCAATTTTGTTATTATGTGGAAACCTTCTTTTTTAAATCAAGTATATTGGAAGCATTGTTCCTTAATAGTATCACAACAATATAATTATTTAAGCGTTTAATAATGCCTGGTAATAACTTCAACCCCTGGCATTTATTTGTTCCTAATACTTTCTTTAATAATAGGGCTAGATAATTACTATTTCTACTATATTTTTTATTTACTTTCATTTCTGTGCTTTGATAACAGGAAAATTAAATTTGGTTTCGATTTGAAATAAATTAATAATATTAATACATAGTAGACCATGCTTGAAATCTTTATAAGGATTATAATACCAAACATAGAATTTTCGTGCCTTAATATCTTATAATAAATCCTTAAAATATTACAACGCAATACTTAACAACAATTATATAATTATCACGTAAAACTCGCCCCATTTAACATTAAAATAAAGTCACAATTCCACAAATCTCAATTACTCTACATTCACACTCTAAACTAGCAATTTTCGCAAAATAATAATTCTCAATAAGATAATTCTGAATAATATCGTTTCTACGCCACTGTCCGACTAAGAGGCCCCCCACGTACGTTCCGTAGCAGGGTTCTCTGCCGTGTACTTGAAAAATCGCATTTCGAGCCGCTGCCTTTTGGGAGAAGGCGTTTCGCGTCGCTTTGAAATTGATTCGACGCTCCGGCGCTTCGCGCGGAAGAATTTATAAATCGACCTTTCTCTCTCTCTCTCTCTCTCCTCTCCCCAAATATTTTTTCTGGCCATGTTCCAGCATCACCTGTTTCCACCCCATCGAATTTTATTTTCAACTAACTCCGGCACCCCTCTCCCACCTACCCTCCTTTTCGCTCGCGGATTTCTGCAACGCTA
>NC_135772.1:2624600-2671101 GCF_028453695.1 Augochlora pura
GACTCTAAGGCACTACTGAAATTATTCTATAGCTTCCAAGTTTTAAAATTAACCCTTTGCACCCTAGTGGTGACTCTAAGACACCACTGAAATTATTCTATTGCGTCCAAGTTCTAAAATCAACCCTATGCACCCTAGTGATAATTCTGAGACACCGCTGAAATGATTCTATTGCGTCCTAAGATAATTTTAATACTAACAAAGTTTAGATCTAAAAATTTGATAAGTAGTGAAACTGTTGGCATAAGTCACAAAAATCAATTTCGTATGCATAAAAGTACTCTTTGTTACATAAAATGGAAATCCTATGAGTCAGGAAAATTATTTCAAAAATTGTTCTATCACATTCCAAGATAATTTCAATATTAACAAAATTTACATTTAAAAAATTTGTCAAGTAGTGAAACTGTTGCTACGAGTCATAAGAATCAATTTCGTATGCATAAAAGTGCATTTCGTTGCATAGAATAAAAAATACTACGAGCCAGAAATTTCATTTCAGATTTACAGCTAAAATGACTTCGAGCACAAAGGGTTAAAGGTCTAAGTTATAAAAATTCTCTAATTAAAAAAGCTCTAATTCGCTAATCGATAACAGTAGAATTTATTTTTACTTCTCCATAGAAAAAATTAATAATATTCATATTTATTAGATCTCGCCTGGCATTTTTAACCCTTTGCACTCGAATGGTGTCACTCAAGCACCACTGATATTGTTCTTTCACCCTTTAAAATAATTTTTATAGCAACAATGTTTAATATTAAAAAAATTGTTAAATGTGGCACAGTTAGTATGAATAACGAGAATGAATTTGTTATATATAAAATACACTTCGTCGCTGAAAATAAAAATACTATAAGACGGAAGAATTATTTTAGATTTAGAGCTAAAATGGCTTCGAGTGCAAAGGGTTGACACGAGTCCGACTCGTTCATTGTAGCGCGAAGGGGTTGAACGTAGGATCCCGCGCGCAGTTCGGCGACCTTTGCCCGCTTATTTATCGCGACACATCCGAGAGTCTGCCGGAAATATCCGAGCGAGAGTGGATAGCAAATCGGAACACGGACACGGCCGGCGGCCGCTTGAAATTCATTATAACAAGGGAAACCGTGGCAGGCGTCGATTAAGTTTGCGGTTGATAATTACCGATTGGATTTCCCGTGAAACGGTATCGATCATTCGGTTCGTTTCGATTAGACCTACGAGTCCGAGATATTAATGCGCCACCGCGGTTTCTGTTGTGCACGCGTCGCCGCGCATAAGCTGCGAATTTCGTGCTAGCCTGATCCGAATAATCGTAAGAATAATAATTAAAAATCTCAAGACATATCGAATTTTACTATTCAATTTAATAAATAATTACAGTTGTCGATCGTAAGCAATATAGTTTATGCAAAGCTAAATCTTTAAATAGAAAGAAAAATATCTCGGTGGATAGATGTATAAATATTGTATAATTAAAGAATGTTAATTATCAGAGGTAATTTGGAGTGAAAGATTTAAAATGACAATGATTTGAATAATTGCTTTGAAAGAATAGAAATTTTAAACAAATATAAGGTATTTAAATATAATTTATGTATCTTCTATTTACTATATCAATATAATTTAATATAGATATATTTAATTTATATATCTTTTATTTACTATATTAATATAATTTAATATATATAAATATAAATTACTATATTGATATTTATATATATTATAAGATAAATATAAATTACTATATTAATATTTAAATATATATTACAAGATAAATATAGCCTTGATAAAATAACTGGGCTAGTTCTCGCTTATAAATAATTATCACAAAGCCCAAAATTAAATATAAAATACAAATATAAATTAATACTTTTCGTAAAGAAATATTCTAAAATATAAACTTAACTTTCAATATACATAACAATAAAAATTTGTAAAACAAATTCATCTTTTTGCAAGCCAGAGAAATATCATTGCCTCCAATATACCAATATCGATTAGTTTAAAACCGGTCGAAATGCATTAAATATTGGAAACCGAATGAACACATCGAACGATATAATCGAACTGGAACTAGCTTTCGGATGTTAACCATAAATTATTCAACTTCCGTATTGCACGCGATCGATTTGTAAACGCATTAGAAATATATATTTTCCAGTCAACCGGAATACGTGAGAACGCATGATTTATTCATAGCGAAGGAATTCAATTTGTGTTAATGGGAATTACATCGGGATTTGACGTTTTCCCAAACGGCTTCGATTGCGTTAAACATTAAATGGTAAATAGGAATGATCCATGCTAGGTCTTCCATTGCGAGCTATTTTAATTATTTATGCGGCTCCCATAAATGCAACTCGCGCGATGGGGTTGTTAGGTTATGTTGTAAAAGCGTATGGTATATTTAGTGGTGCACCCTGCACGATGCAACAAGCTATAGCGAAGTAATAATTGATGAGGTGTGGTATTAGGAAGATCAATTGTTTAATGTAGTGTATGAAAAAATAATTTGTTCAGCGATTAGTACCAACAATTTTTCAGGATTAAACGATTTTACAAATAAATTCTAATTTTGGGGGTTGTTTTCACCCTTTTATCTTCGCTTCAAAGCCGACAATTTTAATTTTTCTTGAACAAATAAATATTAAAATTGTACTAGATATTATGAAAATTATACTATAATTATTAATTCCACTGTACTATAATTATTAATGTTATTAAAATAGCACTATATGTTATTAAAATTATGCTATAATTAATAATACTACCAACATTAATATTATTATATTTGACTGAAATATGACTGCGAAACATGTATAGTTCCTTCGCAAAAAGATCCTATAGAAAGTGAAAAGAAAAATCATATTACTCGTATTATTATTAAATCACATTATTTATACAGTGTCGCAAAATATTAAAAAACTTTGTAAATGACGCTGCAACAAATTACTAAACAATTACGTTAACAAACATAGCCTGTTCTAAAGAAGAATAAAATCCATATTGGTTCCCCTGTTTTACAATTAACCTAAACGACGTTTATTTCATAGAGAATATTTATTCATACGGATCCGCAATCTGGTGATGGGAAATATGGATCGGTTATATTCGAAATAAAAATGTGATGGTAAAGTTTCGAAAGTTTCCGCCGCGGAACACGCGCTGGTAAAGTAAGTAATTCAGGACATCTGGCGATGATCCAAGCAACGGTCTCGCTTCCTTTGTCTGTCCTCGGCCCCCCACCCCCCTCCCCCCCTCCCGCCCGCCCGTTCTCTCGCCGCATATATTCTCCCTCAATTTCCCATAATTCACTCTGGCGTATTCGAGATATAAATTGATATATTAGTACCCATTACCTTGCAAATTTCTGGTTTAGCTCGGCGAACTTGCTGAACGCTGGAAGAATCGCTAAATTCAAGTACGGCCACTCTTTTTCTTACGAGAGAAAAACCGTCGGGTGTACCACCGTACCTGTCGATTAGGCGATCGAATTACTTATTGATTTATTCGAGCATTTCTTTAATTCTTGAAGCGTTTTATAATTATTGAAGAATTTTTATTAATCGTTGAATTAAAAGAAATTATATGGATAAGTAAAATATATGGGGTGTTTCATTAGTTAAGAAGTATTATTATTGTTATCCTGAAAGATTTTCGATTTTTGTTGTGTAAAAATAGTAAACTTTTAGATAATTTAGCACTGAAATTATTTTAATAGATTTGTGCTTCTTGCTGGGGATTATTAAACAGTTTTTAGTTAAATTATATCACACTAATGTAATATAAAATTTTTCCCTGTTTTTAATAGGTCTAATAAGTTGAAAATAATGTATTAATAATTCATTTTACTGTTCCATAAAATCTGTGTGAAATGAATATTAATCATTCTTTCGGACATTTTTCACAAATGTACTACAATATAATAATATAACCATAATATTAATAATAATATAATTATAATAATAATATAGGTAATAATAATATAATTATAATAATAATATAGGTAATATTAAAGACAACGTCGTCGAAAATATGTAACAAAGAATTGCCCGTCACTCAATTATTCCGTAAAAGAAACAAAAATCCCCAGACGCCTCCTTACACAGCTAATCCCTCCCCAAGAGAATAAAAAGCATTCAGATACGCTTCAAATGTAAATCGCGATAAAAGACAGACACTCGAAACCGTGAAAATGTTTCGAAACGACGAATGTCCGAGAAAAAGTGCTAATAACCGAAGAAACTGGTGCCGAGAAAATGGCTTCGAAATTGCTCTCCGCTGATTTCCACCATCTCTCTCTCTTCACAACCCCCCTCTTACCCCCTTCAAGCCAGAGACACCCGCCATCTTAGCTATTTTCCAGCCTGATGGTTTATTAATCTTTAATGGGTATAACTTCCAACACCGAAAGAGTTTTATATCCTCGAACATTTTACGCGGCCGCTATCCTTTTTCATCGAGTCGCCCTCTCGACGTCTTTTCAACCCCTCTTTGCCCCTCCCCCTCCCGCCCAACCCCCACGATTCTCCGCGCAGCCTTCATCGCCATCCGGCCGTCTGGTCCTTCTCTTCTTCTTCTTTTTTTTTAGCCCGGCTACGACGACTTGGCTCGTATAAAATGATAAAATGATTCCGGTATATATGTACGCACGCCCTCCACCCCTCCCCCACCCCCTCCGCACCCATGGACAGGAACGTAGTTCCCTTAGAATTTAATCGACGTACCAAGGATTTCCACCCATCCTCTCCCCCTCTCTTTGTCTTTCTCTCTCTATATCTCTCTCTCTCTCTCTCTCTCTCTCTTTCTCTCTCTCGAGTCGTGTCTTCGGGCTCGATTAACCACTTACGCGGCTGGTGCCCGCGATCCGCCGCGGCCGGTGACTACGATGCAAATTTAATCGGTCTACAATACAGTCGCCGCGGAACGGGATCGTACGGAGCGCTAAGATGACGAAATAAATGGAGGGTGAAAGGTCGAGGAGTTCGCTAGCGATGCAATCTTCCGTTCTTCGCTTTGCGTAAGGAGTATGGTCTCTATAATGCGTCGAAATGAGGTTAGTTGCCGCAGAAACGTAGGTTTGTATTTTTCTGGGTGCGTTTTTGTTTTGGCGTGGCGTGAGATTGCCGCAAAGTTGCCGGAAAGTTACCGCGAAGATGCCGCAAAGTTGATATAAAGTTACGGTAAAGATGCGGTAAAGTTGCCGCAAAGTTACCGCAAAGTTGCCGCGGAGTTGCCGCAAAGTTGCCGCAAATCTGCCGCAAAGTTGCCGTCCGTGTATTTCTTCATATCAATTACTGTATTACTAAAACGCAGAGGTACAAAGCCGCAAATTCAATTTATCATAACTCCCTTCAACAAAACGCTACAACAATGAAATTTAGCTCATTTTGAAGCTTAAAGTCTCTACTTTAATTTAGACTAATTGTTTTTTGCCATACGAATTTGGCGGACTTTGAAAATTATACAAAAGCCGGGAGATACTTCTCACCCCATGTATTTTTCCAAGATTACGATTCAAATATCCAGCAAATTCAATCTGTTGCAACTTTTTTGCAAAAAATCGTAGAACAATGGGATTTAGCTTGTTTTAAAGAGCAAACCCTCTACTTTAATTTGTACTAGTTCATTTTTACTATAAAAAATTTTCGAAATTTAAACATCATAGGAAAAGCGATGCTTCCCATCCAATGCGACAGTGTTAGAAATTCTGCAAATTAGAAATATCATAACAACCTTGAAAAAAATCGTAGAACAATGGGGTTTAGCTTGTTTTAAAGAGCAAACCCTCTAGTTTAATTTGTACTAGTTGATTTTTACTGTAAAAAATTGACGGAGATTAAAAATCGTGGGAAAGTAGGAGATCCTTTTCACATCTTGTCTTTATCAAAATTACAATATAAATAGGCAAGGATTAGATGGAGGAAATTGAATCCACTGCAACTTGGTTAAAAAAAAACGTACAACAATTCAACTTAACTTATTTTAAAGAGCAAAGTCTCTACTTTAATCCACACTAATAGATTGTTGCTATAACAATATTGACGAATTTAAAAATCATAATAGAAGCGTTTATGGGAAGCGTCTCTAATATAACACAATTAAAGCCTAAAACAATTAAACAACACACAAAACACGAGTTTCTCGAAACATTATACATCGCCTGGTACCGTTTACACTACGACTGCTTCGTTAATTGGTTCATAAAAGTCGAGGCAACACCGATTTGCCTCTGTTTACGTGATAAACCCGTTCACGGAGGGACATCTTCAGCCATGCCGAATTAATTGGAAACATTTGGCGCCCGCGCACACTCCGTTATTCCAGCAATATTTTTTTCCCGCCCGGCACGGTTGCCGCGAATTATCGGTTAATCGCGCGCGGATCGGCAAAGCAAGTAATTCAATTTCTTTTTTTGTTTTGGCCGGCAGATTTTCATTTTCAGGAAGCGAGCAACGCCCGGCCGTAAATTTCGCAACGGATAATAAAGGGGTCGCATTGCTAATAATCCAGAATTATAAGTCCCTGGTATTATTGATCGGACTCCGCCAGTTGGCTAAATCATTAATTATGAAAGCGGGGCTGTAACGCGGGAAATTATTTATGTAATGAAATTTACGGGGATGTCATACGTTATATTACCGGCATATCAACCCGAGAGAGAGAGAGCTTATGAAATTTCGATAATTACGTGAACGATAAAAGAAAATAGCTTCGGGCGGTGATATCATGTCGAAAGCACTCTCCCGCCATTAACCCTTTGCAGTCGGAGCCATTTTAAATGAAAATCCAAGATTCTATATAACTTGGAGCATTTTATATATTAGGTTGTCTCAGGGCCGTCCGCGATTGGTTTAAAAAATTAGTGCAGACAAGGTACGTCTGGGTCGTAGATATTTCAAAGTTTTAGGTTATGTCTAGGTGCGAGGTTATGTCAAGCTGCTAGGTACTTTAAGACCTCAGATACCTCTAGGTTTCTTACGTTTCTGAAGTTCTTAAGTACATTGAGGTCACACATATTTCAAGATTTTAGGTACTTCAAAGTTTGAGGTTATGTCAAGCTTTAAAACCTCAGATACTTCTAAGTTTCTAAGGCTCCTCAAGATCTTAGGCACTTCTGGTCGTAATTATTTCAAGGTTTTAGGTTATGTCAAGCTTTTAGGTACTTTGAGATCACAGATACTTCTAGGTTAGGACCGTCCGCGATTGGTTTAAAAAATTTGGAGCTGGCAATTTCGAGTTGAAAGACGAAGACCGCAGCGGCCGCCCAGCAACGACGGATACGGACATTATCAAGACTGTGCTCGCTGAAAATCCGCGATACAGTGTGCGCGAGATAGTGGATGCCACTAATATTCCCAAGACAGCGGTACATAATCATTTAATCAAGATGAGATATGCGAATCGATATGAAGTTTGGGTTCCACACCTATTGATGGAGACCGGCCTTGTGAACCGCGTTTCTGCATGAGATTTGCTTCTCCATCGACATGAAAGGGATCCTTTCTTAAAGAGGCTTGTCACTGGAAAAGCGACTTGGATTTTATATCAAATTGTGCATCGCAAACGCACTTGGTCCAAGGAAAATAGACCTTCAACTGTTGCGAAGCCTGGCCTTCGAGGTGGAAAGAACCGACTATACCGCGCGTAATAGAAACTCGCAAAGCTCGCGCACTTTTATTTCACGCGGCAAGTTTAATGCGAGCCGGATTCAATTTTCATTACAGCGACGGAAACAGTTCCACGTGCACCGGCCATCGATCATTTTTTCCCCGAGAATATTTTCACTTATTGGAACTTATTCGCCGGGCTCGCTATTTGCGGAACGCTAGTGTAAAAATGTCATGCCTAAACCGCGAGAGCGACACCAAACACGCCGGGCAGCAATTTCGATGAACTTCGTACGAGAAATAGTTTTTCGGAAAACATATTTTCGCTGGTATTTCTTTATTGACTTTTATATACACATCGGAGGGATCGAAATAACCGTTCGAAATTGGAAAATAGAATTATACGTTACGCGCGCCTTTAAAATACCGTCCGCGAGCCAGACGGCACCGAAATAGTTTTAATTGTACTTATTAAATACCTCGGACAAGATAAAGAGTTCAAATCGGACGCGGATAAAGTTTAAGTTGGCCGCTGAAAAATTAGATTTAATATTCCATTAGATTAAACATAGTTCACGGCTGAAGGTAAGTATTTCTTCTGGATGAAGTTTTCGCATTGAATAGTACAGTCTCGACGCGAACGAATTAAAATTCGAATTAAAATATAAATATAGTACAGTATATGTAGAATACGGAGTGACACGAAATCAATGCGTGAAATGACAGAAGCGTCTTCGCTTTGTCATACTTTAAATACGTGAACAATATTAGCTTTATATTAATAAACATTTTTATATTATCATAGTATTAACACTAAACGATATTTATTTTTTCTGTACATTTTGTGCACTGTGAAAGGAGGTTTCTAATATTTAAAAAATTGTAATAAAATGTAATAATACCCTATTAATGGATTGATATCTGCTTAACCCTTTCGTTACGAGTGTCTAGTATAGTCGGTAGCAGTGCGGCGTGCTATGTGCACATATAATACTGTATAAATATTAAATGCATAATATAGTATACTGTAAAATACTATAAAATAGCATAATATAGTATAATATAATATAATATAATATAATTTAAAATAGTATAATATAGTATACAGTAAAATAATATAAAATAACACAATATACTATCATGTAATATAATATAATATAAAATAATTTAAAATAATATAGAATAACATAAAATAATATAGGACTCTAAATAACTTGTTCCACGGCGTGGCACCAGCAGAGCGAGCTGCGTAACGAAAGGGTTAATTATCAGTCGCCATGACGACGTTCACAGTCCACCGATCGGATTAAAAACTTTACAGGCTAAAGGGTTAACAAAAATATAAATTGTCGTCCAATCGCGAGGACTTTCACCTCGCTCTACAAACGTCGCAACTCTGATTCAAATCATTGCGAAATAATAGCCGACGCGCTATAAAAACCGCGAAACGAAGCGACCGAGTAAAGCAGCAGCAACTATAGCGTGGTCTGGCGTTGCGGAAAATATCTCGCGCGGCAGACGTGGCCCCCGTTCATAGGGGCCATGATACTTTTAATAGTTGCTTTACGACGCGAAACAGAGGACAAGCAGGCTGTAACTGTTCCAACGCTTTTACGCGCGCATAAAATATTCGCATGATTTCCCGGGTCGCATTCTTCCCCCCTGGCGAGACGGCAGAGGGGGGGCCCAGGGGAACAATTTTCCGCGGGAAAACGCCGGTAAACACCGATGAAACACGCGCGAAATTACCGGGGGTCGCGTCGTTTCGACGGAAACTAACCGGCGATTATAACGCAGTTTCCCTCGGCGCGGTGGACGCCAGTTACGCGCTGCCCTCGTTGAAGGATTTCCCACCTGCTGTTCGGACCTCGTTCAACGGACGATGATGAGCTCCGTGGGTTGCAGTTAACAGTAATTAAGGTTATGATAATCGTGAAAACGGCGCGGCTTTTTCGTTCGATTGACGACGTTTCTCTGGATGGTTTAAAGTGGTTTAGAGTTTAAAGGGCGAATTATGGTTAGGGGACCATGGTTATGGCAGTGATGGTGGGAATACAGTGGTATGAGGGTGCGATGATGACAATTTGATGACAGTAGTTATGGAAAATGAACAATTAATTCTGAATATATTCTGATGCTCTTGGATTATTAATAAATCGTTGTTATTTTTACAATCTATAATTATTTATTACTATGCAAATATACTAATTATTTATTACTATTTAATTATTTATTTAGTGATTATTTTTTCCTATACATTGCAATATTTTTATTATTGGTATTAAAAAATGTGTCGAGTGAAATTTGTATACTTCACAGTTAAAAATATTATAATTATATAGAATTTTCAAACAATAAAATCCTACAATAACCTGTAGAGCCCAGTCGTGCGCACAAGAGAAAGTCTCTTCTTCGTGCAAGCAACGAACGTAATTTACGACTCTCGTTCGACGAAGCTATTTTTGAGTCGACATTTTCCAGATCTTTGCAACGCATGTTTATTAGAGTCTTTTCCGAAGGTCCTCAATAGCAAACAGAGACCGTCGTAAATTAAGGGATTATCTGAAGGGCACTTGGGCCGGACGCGCATCGACTTTCGTGCACGTGGGTCCGGCACGGGTGGCCTGAAGAAAAGTCCCACGTTCGCACGGTAAAACGCATCCCCTCCGGTCACCTCGCCGTTCCGAAAACAAGCACGCCAAGGGCGTAAGGAGTAGGCGGTGATACGGAAAAACGAACAGCACTGATTGGAAAATACCCAGCGCGCGGGTTAGCCAATCAGGGTTGTTTCGGAATTTTACCAGGGCAAGCGCGAAGTTATAGTTTTTAAGAAAGACACTTGGTTACGACGCGTCCTACGATAAACGTCGTGAAAGCACACTCTCCGTGAGGACGTACCAAGTCAGTTAGCCAGCGGAGAAATATTGTATATTTGTATATATTGGTAAAAAACAGTAACTTCACATCGCGTACGATTAATTCACCTATCTACCCACAAACCAATATTATCATTGTTATTCTGTAACAATAATAATTGCAGAAATAATTAAATAAAAATAAACAAATCTATATTCGAAGATTTAACTTCATTAAAATTCAATCTCTTATTTTATACACTGTCTTCTGTAATCAAGACACTAAAACTTATTTTTAAACAATAGTTGCTTTTTTTAATCAGTTTAAATGTTAATTAATATAATATAGATTATTATTGAAAATAAGGAAAGGAAAGAAGACGATTTCCTTCGTATATAATCAAAGTTCTTTCAAGAAATCCGGTATGGTCTAGTGGCTAGGATACCTGGCTTTCACCCAGGAGGCTCGGGTTCGATTCCCGGTACCGGAATTTATTTTTTCTTGATTCAATTCAACGAAAAAAACCTCAATTTTTCCGTAAAACATATTTCCTTCGTGTATAACCACAGTTCTTCCAGAAAATCCGGTATGGTCTAGTGGCTAGGATACCTGGCTTTCACCCAGGAGGCTCGGGTTCGATTCCCGGTACCGGAATTTATTTTTGTTATTTATTTTTATATGTAATTTTTATATGTAAAACATCAAACGATTAATATTGTAACTATTTTTATGTGTGATTTTTATTAATTTCGCTTGTTTTTAGATTTAATATATAACTTCCTTAAACATATATAGTATTTTAAGATATGGTTGCCACTCAATATTTAGACAATATCTAAACAACATCTAAAAATAATAAAAATAAAATTTCAAGGTTTAATCATTTAAAAGTTTATAGAGTTAATACATTAAAAAATTAATAAATTTACGTGATTCATGTTGTATAGAATATTAAAATTTGGGAATTTTCTGGCAGGTGACTACGCCAGTGCATATTTACGAAATCTGTGCTGCATATATTTTGTATACATCTTGCATACAGTTTGCATATTCTTGCATAGAGTTTGCATATTCGCTACATATCGTAAGGGCATAAACTTCTGCGCTCTCGTAATTATAAGCAGTTGAATCGCCGTATTAGCCGCCATATTGGCCGCCACTCTTGTACTAAGCAACATGGCGACGGTGTCTCTTGAAACTTTAAATAACACTGACGCATGAATAATTATTGCTATTACATGGCAACAACGATAACTAGTGTAAAAATTACGGATAAAATGGAAAAACGTACATAAAACTGTCTGTAGTTGATAGTACAGTTGTACAACTGTACTTAATTGTTGTCACTTGATTATTAATAATTTTTAATTGAGAGTTTTACTCTTGACAGGAACTAAAAAATATTGTAAAGAAGTTGAAATTTCAAATAGCCAGTCATAAAATCGAGAAAATTCAACGCGTTGCAACTTTGTTAAAAAAAATCGTACAACAATGCGGCCTAGCGTGTTTTATAGAGAACAGTCTCTATTTCAATTTGTACTAATTGATTGTTACTATAAAAAATTGTCAAAGTTTAAACATCATAGGAAAAGCGATGCTTCTCATCCATGCGACAGTGTTAGAAATTCTGCAAATTATAAATATTATAACTCTGTTCAACAAAATCGTACGACAATGAAAATTAGCGTATTTTAAAGAGCGAACTCTCCTCTTTAATTTGCACTAATTGTTTTTTAACTTGACTCTTCGGGGGACACTAGAAATTATCGGAAAGCCAGAGTCAAATCGCCAGAGTTAAGTACCCAGCTGTCAAATCGGGCAAATTCAAAACGTTGTAACTTTGTTAAAAAAAATCGAAGAGCCATGCGGCTTAGCTTGTTTTATAGAGCAAAGGCTCTACTTTAATTTGTACAAATTGATTTTTACTATAAAAATTTGTCGGAGATTATACATCATGGACGAAGCGATGCTTCCTGTACTTAAAACATTGTTAATCTTCGAAATATCATATATCTGTTAAAAAATACTGTACAATAATGGAAATTAGCGTATTTTATAGAGCAAAGTCTCTACTTTAATTTCTACTAATCGTTTGTTAACTTGATTCTTCGGGGGAGACTAGAAATTATCGAAAAGCCAGAGGATCCTTCTGACCTCGTGGGATTCTCTAAAATTACAATTTTAAATCGAGCATTTTCAATAAATTGCAACTTTGTTGCAAAAAATCGTAGAACAATGCGACTTAGCTTGTTTTAAAGATTAAAGTGTCCTCTTTAATCTACACTAATTAATTGTTCCATTTAACTAAGCGGTGGTCTTTACTTTTCGTGGAGGACGAGTACACTTCTTATTATTAAATGACGTTCCAATAATAAATAGTGAAAATTCCCATGATATGCTTCATTAATCAAATTGTTAACAATTTCTAACTGCCACGCCTACGTTCCTACCACCGACATATCGTTCCCCGTGTAGTCTACTGATCGATCCCTCGAACCGGCTGATTTCTCGATACGGTGAACCGTGGGGCTGGCGAAATTGTCTCCCTCGCCGCATAAGTGTCCTCGGCATTATACGCGAAGAGTCTCGTAGCCCGCGTCCGGGAGCCTCCTCTTTCTGTAACCCAGCCGCCCTCTATTTCTGCGAGAAGAATGAACGGCCGGCCAGGGGTATGGGTCGCAAGGAAGGACGGAAGGAAGGACGGACGGACGGAAGGAAGGAAGGAAGAAAGAGCGAAGAAAAAATGAAGAAACGACGAGGAAAAAGGAGGAAGCGGCTCGAGAGACTAGTCAAGAGGGGGTTGGAGGGGCGGAGAGCCGTGTGAAAAGGCCGGCTAACAAAGGTGGCTAGAACGGCCAGACACATAGGAATCCCGGGAACTATTTATAGCGGGGAGTTATTAGCAGCCGCGAGAATTCCTTCTCGATCGTTTATGGCCTGTAAAAATCCTCTCCTAAATCCACACTCTCGAATTCATTAACTCGATTCGACTTCCGGAATGAGACGTCTACCGCCGAAATCGTTCGTTAACCCCCGAATGGCTATATCAATTTCGAGCCAAGTAAATCGTTCTTTTAATTACTCAATTCTTGGTAATTCAATAAAATATCGTTTAAGAACGTTCTTTTCTGTGGATTAGTTTTCGATCACGATTTTAATTGTAAGGTTATGTCTTGCGAGGTTATGTCTTGTAAGGTTATGTATTGTAAGGTTATGTCTTTTAAGGTTATGTCTCGTAAGGTTATGTCTTGTAAGCTTATGTCTTTTAAAGTTATATCTTTTAAGGTTATGTCCTTTAAGGTTATGTCTTTTAAAGTTATATCTTTTAAGGTTATGTCCTTTAAAGTTATATCTTTTAAGGTTATGTCCTTTAAGGTTATGTCCTTTAAAGTTATATTTTTTAAGGTTATGTCCTTTAAGGTTATGTCTTTCAAAGTTATATCTTTTAAGGTTATGCTTGTAAGATTATGTCTTGTAAGCTTATGTCTTTTAAGGTTACTTCTTGTAATCTTATGTCTTTTAATTTTATGTCCTGTTAGGTTATGTCTCGCAACGTTGCGATATAATCGATATAAAGGGGTGCATTGCACCGGTCTTAAGACTTCTTTTTACGCAGTATCGATCATGCCCTTTAATTTCCCATGGGCACCGTGCTATGAAATTAGACGATTCGGACCGTGTACGTGCGTAATTAGGTCCGAGGATTTTTATGTACACGCGAGAGACCCGACGTGACCGGGCAGGGATTTCTTCGCCGATAAGAGAGCAATCCTCGATTTCGATTCGCAACGATGATTGGACAAACCCTCGATTGACCAGCGCTCGAGGAAACTTCAATTTTCTACCTTTTGTTAATAAGTGTTCCCTTATTCTTACAGAATCCTTGATAAAAGCTGCTGCAATTTCTGTGGATGATGAAGTTATAAATTTAGGTATTGTTGGGTTGATAAATATTGTTAGTAAGAATTATAATGTATATAACTAGGTTTTATATAATAGTGACAATAATAATAAAATTAATAATTTCATAGGCGGTTGTGGGAACAATAGAAATTAGTTACTTGTTATATATGGATTATTTAAGTTTTATATCGGAGTTGTTTGATTTATTTCTTACTTTATTACAACATAGTCAATAAAATATATGTATGGGGGTATATATTAACCATTTCGTTTATTTATTTATTATTATTTAATTCTTCCAAATTATTATTTAATTCTTCTTAATTATTATAGTTTTAGCAATGATTATAAATCCCTTTTTCTCTAAAATTAACCTTTAAAATTAACCTAAAGAAAATTGTTACAACCAAAAGCCATATATAAATGTGTATAATAAACGACAAAAGTCTCAAATATTACTGAAAAATTTTACGTAAATCTTGTTGGTAGCGTTAAAGTTTCAACTAATGTTTTATTATCCATATGAACGTCCATATCGACACAGCAATATTTTCACTTCCTTACAATTAATTAATTACTTACAATAATAATTAAGGGTTCACCTAAACGAGAAAACTGTACGACCGCATAGAAACGTAGCAATATTTAATCAACTTTACTTTTAAACCGCAAATTCATGTTTCTAGATTACCATGAAATACCAATTAATCCGGCGAACGGATTATAGCTTAAAACGCGGCCTTGTTTTTTATAATCATCGGTGGAGTGTACCTTTATGCAAATTAATTGGAATTTTAATTATCAAAGTCTCTCTCTCCCTCTCCATTTAGTTTCCTGTTCCGCTTTCTGATAGCGGCTCGCAAGGTACACACCGAGTCCCGTGTAATTCTTCGGCGTTAAAGAGCTCTTAATGGAAAAAAAAAGAGGATTATGAAAAACATTTAACGCTGCGCGCGCAAACTCGACGAAACTGACGGAAAACATAATTTCTCGCTCGCAGCTTTGCCGTGGAAGGGTTGCCTCGTTCTCTATCTTAATTAAACGTTTCGATTAATCAACAAAGTACGGCGAATGTTTATTCAATTGATAATTATTTAAATCGAAGCCATTGAATATTTCGAGATTAATCCGTCAATTGTCAATTACTTTTATATGCGAATAAAGTAGTATGTGTCTGTGACTCGATATTTTATAAATTATAAATTAAATAACAAAATAGTAACATATAAATCGGTTTTTTAATTGTTTCAGCAACTAATAATTTGCTATTTATTATTGAGATATTGTTATATAATATTTAAGATATTAGCTACCCTTCGCGATTAATAAAATACATAAAATAAGTATTGTTTAATGCTAAATCATGATGTGGTGAACAATCTCTATAATTACAAGGAAGTATTATGGTTAAAAATTTAAAATAAATACTAATTATTACTAATAGTATTAAAAAGAAGTAACAACGAATTTTGTAGGTTATGTCAACGTATTAAAGGTTATCTATTACCGAGATATTATTATATAATATTTAAGATGTAAATAGAATAGATAAAAATAGATAAATAAATAATAAAACAAGAATTGTTTAATGCTAACGTTATAAAATTTAAAAATGTTTATAGCCGAATGACTGGTAAAGTGTTAATGTTAAAAATCGTGATGAACAATCTCTTCAATTATAGAGAAGTATTGCAGTTAAAAATTAAATTAGGCTAAAGAACACGACATATAAAAGTAATGCTTTTATATAAACATAACCTTGATATAAAATTAATGCTTCGCGCTATAAATAATTACTAACAGTCACTAATAGTTACCAAAGGTTACTAACAGTACCAAAACTAATTAACCACGAATTTTCTAGGTTATGTCAGCCTATCGAAGATAGCCCGTAAAAAGAAAACAGTGCATTTCGAGAAACGTATGTATTTTCGGAACGAAGAATGTAGCAGTCAGCACGAAAAATGTCAAACAATCAGGCAGCGGTGGAATATAGCAAACGAATAGACCGAAAGTGCAATAGTTAAACGAACGGTGCAAACCCGATATTTTTAGGTGGCACGAGGCTACGCGGAATGTTTTTTGTATCTTTCGGTGGATACCAAAAATATTCTCGATCGCGCATACGTTTTTCTCATCCTCTCTCTTTCCCCCCCCCACCCTTTAAGAGTTGTTTTTATCACGTCCGTACAGAACGAGACTCTCGCGCTGAAAACAAAAATATGCGTCGGATATGTTTTTTCGAAAGAACGATTTTTCATCGAGGCTTTCATAAAAGTCGGTATATTACTTGGGGATGGCCACGCTGTCGGGTCGACGGCAACGCGATTCACGCATCCGCGCATCGAAAAACTGTGTTGTTCGGTTCGACGGGATGTGGTATTATTATGTTTGATAATTCTTATGGAGAGATGAAGGTGTAATTTGATGATAAATAAATGAAAAGAATGTTAGAATAAAGTGTTGGTTGAATGGACGATTTTAGAGATTTGTTTTGTGAGCAACCCTTAATGTGCTTCTGAGAGTGTATAGAGAGATCCTTTCTATTTTTATAAATAATTAACTATATTTTTATCGAACATAATTTAGAATTGTCTAAATTCTTTGGTATTCGTTTCTTATTTAGAAATATTGTGATTTTGCTATGTTTATTAAATTAAAAACGATTATTTTAGCACGGTATTCTATAAAAATAAAATTCGTTGCAGAATTATTTAGTATTTTTGCTATTGTAATAAATAATTAATCGAATGCATTTAAGAATTGTCTAAAATCTTTGGTATTTATTTCTAATTTACAAATACTATGACTTTGCTATATTTATTAAATTAAAAACCATTATTTTACCACTGAATTCTGCGAAAATCAAAGTGACGTTCTTCGTAGCAGAATTATTTAGAATAATTGTTAAAAATAATTTTGCGAAACTCTGTCCTGTTTACAGAGATCTACAGTTTCCTCAGAACTATAATTTACCTGAGAACTATAATTTCCTGAGAGCTATAATTTCCTGCGAATTTTAATTTCCTAAAAACTTTAATTTCCTGCGAATTTTAATTCTCGCGGCCAGTTTGAAATTAAACAAACTTACTGCCGCCATCTTATGCAACGATGCATAGACACGGAGATTCTCTTCGAAGCTTATCGACGCCATTAGCAAATTTTTCGTCGTCGCGCGGGTTCCGCCATTTTCGCGGGGCAGTTCTCCCTCGTTCGTCGCAGCTCCCCGGTTCGCCGGGGATCGCGCGTGACGTTCCACGCCGGATTATCGGGGTCCCTTGCGTTTACGTGTCAAAACGAATCCTATCTCTCTGGCTTCACGAAGCCGGGAACATCGCTAAAGTCCCGCTGTCACGGCAGAAATCTGTCCGAGCACAGTAAACGGGAAGGACCGCGCTCCGGGGGATGAGGACGCTCGCGTGCGCTACGGGGACTGCTCGTAATTCTATTATGCTTGTTCGAACATGACCCTAACGTCCACGCGACGCACGCTGCCAGTGTTCGACTCGGAAACGCGGCGAAATATATATTATGAAAATATTCTGGTAATCAGAATTTCTTTAGTAATATGTGGATAGTTATTTTTCATCAATTTTTGAACTCGAAGACTCAGGAACTCTAAATCGAAAATACTTTTCCTTTTCCCGGCATATGGTATTTCTTTCTTGTACAATTTGTTACGTTTTAGGTATAATAGAGTCTCGAGATTGGTACAATATTAGTTGTATTTTTAGTTGTTTAAATATAAAAGAATTTTGATTAAATTACTTTGAAAGTCGATGTAGGAATATTTAGTGGCACAGAGGGTTGAATATCGCTTTTTAAGTGTTCTTGTGTACATGACCGCCATTTTGGGTGTTTCAGGACAGTATATAGTATATTATAGTGATAATATTATATGTATACTGTAATAATATTCCAAATCCCCAAATCCTAAATTCCGAGATTTTATCAATTTCTTATAAATATTAAAATATATTATTATAGTGATAATATTATATGTATACTGTAATAATAATATATTTTAATATTTATAAGAAATTGATAAAATCTCGGAATTTGGGGTTGGTAAAATCAAGCGACTCGCAACGCGGAAATTACGCTATTTAATTTTTACCATATACCAAACGCATTCGAAAAAGACGCACTCATCGCGCTATCATCTCGACCACCCCGCGTCGCCTAATTACAGGTTATTACATGAACGCGATCCGTTAATTACGTACGCATTTAAGGGTGTTTTAAACGACGAACGCTGCTAAGTACGACCCTCGTCCCACGCCCAGTAAATCACGTCTCGTCTCCTTGTTTTTCCTCGAGGAGAGCCGTCCGAATGATACTTTATTTTCAAGCCAGTTTAAAATCCAGGTGTGATAATTCAGTGAGGGAGACATTTTACAAGGCGCGAAGGCGCTCGGAGAAAAAACCCTGACCTAATCCAGGACTTTTGAAATATCTCTCTGTTTTGCTAGTTTCTGTAACGTCGCGCGAGTAACGTTCTTCTCTACAGTGCCTCTCTCTCTCTCTCTCTCTCTCTCTCTCTTTCTCTCTCGTCCGTTTGAAAAAAGGAACGGTAACGCAAATAAAATACGAATCTTTTTGCTAGATAACAACGTGGAGGATCGAGTAATGAAACACGCTTACGTTCAACTGAACTTCGTTCGAATTTTATCGAGCGATGTTTTAAACATTAATATACAATAATACAGTGTTTATGTAATGGTCGGAGTAATAGTGAAATTATGATATAGGTTATGTCAAGATTATCGCTAGACATTTACGCAAATTCGAATTTTATGGAATGTTGTTCTAAGAAATGAATATTCAATGATATTCAATGGTTATGCAATAGTCGGAGTAATATTGAAATTATGATATAGGTTATGTCAAGATTATCGCTAGACATTTACGCAAATTCGAATTTTATGGAATGTTGTTCCAAGAAATGAATATTCAATGATATTCAATGGTCATGCAATGGTCGGAGTAATATTGAAATTATGATATAGGTTATGTCAAGATTGTCGCTAGACATTTACGCAAATTCGAATTTTATGGAATGTTGTTCTAAGTAATGAATATTCAATGGTCATGCAATGGTCGGAGTAATATTGATATTATAATATAGGTTATGTCAAGATTATCGCTAGACATTTACGCAAATTCGAATTTTATGGAATGTTGTTCTAAGAAATGAATATTCAATGGTCATGCAATGGTCGGAATAATATTGAAATTATGATATAGGTTATGTCAAGATTATCGCTAGACATTTACGCAAATTCGAATTTTAAGGAATGTTGTTCCAAGAAATGAATATTCAATGATATTCAATGGTCATGCAATGGTCGGAGTAATATTGAAATTATGATATAGGTTATGTCAAGATTATCGCTAGACATTTACGCAAATTCGGTAAACAATTCGTAAAATTCGATAAACATCGTCCCCTAACCAGAACATAATTAGTGCTGGGCGCTAACAGAAGAAGTTCTTATGCAATTACGGTTAACAAATGAAATTACATTCCTCCGTATCGGTTTGCCAAATCAAATTGCGTTCCTCGATGTTGGTTATGGAATAAAATTGCGTTCCTCCGGTTAACCGAAGGATATTGCGTTCCTCAATTTTCGTTGATAAATTAAATTCGGCGTTCTTCGATGTTGTCAACGTGTCTTGACATTATTTAATAAATGCCGGATGATTTGGTGAAGAAATTTATGTTATGAGAACTGGAACGATGCTATGATGTCGAAGGAATGATTAATGAAATGTTTAATTGAAGTATTGGTGCTTGAATTATTATTAAATTTCAGTTAAAGTGAGACTTTAAATTTGTGTATAGACTTGTGTATAGACAAATGTATAGACTTGTCTATAGCCAACATCAAAACCTCAAAATTTGAAAAAAGGCTAAAATTAATAACTATAATAAATAAATTGTCAATATATGGCTCGACTATTTAATTTATCCAGGAAGCTTCTTATAGCTTCTTATATATTTCGCACGACCGGAACTTATTTCATTAACAAAATCCGCTTGAAACGCTCTTTAATTAAACAATATTGGTTATTTAGTTCTTAATACGAGAACCGTGTTATAATTAATAACTTCCGAGGATCCTCTCTCTCTCTCTCTCTCTCTAGCTTCGAGATTAAATCTACATTATTAATACGCCAGTAAAACCGATATGCGATGCACTATGCAAACAGTATTTATGGAAGTGATTATGCGCTATCCACTTTCGAGTGCTATTTATAAATTAATCGAAACAGCTTCAAGAATTTTCTCCTCTCCCGGCAGATTATTTCGAAGCAGTGCACGCTTGCTTTATACACTGGATCGATTACTACATAACAAGAAGAAAAAAGAAAAAACGTAGACGAAGCAATTTTATAGAGTTTTTAACCGGGAAATTAATTTTATCAACGCGATTCGATAACCTGAATGTAACCTCGACGAGCAGTAAGAGAGATTAAATACACTTGAGAGTTATGTGTTCACTGTACTATAGGTTCTTCCTTGTGATCAATATTTTTACTGCATATTAAGATTATTAGTGTATATTAATATTTCTACTCTATATTGATATTGTTAGTGTATATTAATATTTTTACTACATGTTGATATTTTTACTGTCTCTTAATATTTCTACTGTATGTTAATATTTTTACTGTCTATTAATATTTCTACTGTACATTAATGTTTTTACTGTACATCAACATTTTTTCTGTATATTAATATTGTTACTGCATATTCTTTTGTATGATTGTCATTGTATATTCATTCATATAATCAATATATTATATATTGCTTTGATATAGTTAGTATCATAGATATATCTCTTTGCTGTGATCACTATTATATATTTCTTGATTATGATTAATATTTGATGATTAATATTTCATATGATTATGACTATACATATATGCCTTCAATTATGATTACTGTATATTAGTATTGTTACTATATGTTCTTTTGTATGTTCTTTTGTCATTGTACATTCTTTCGTATGATTGTTATATTATACATTGCTTTGTTATAATTAGTGTTATAGGTATATCTCTTTGCTGTGATTATGCTTATATATGCCTTCATTATGATTACTATAATATATCTCTTCGTTATCATTACTATTATTATATTCTTCATTACGCTTACTATAATACATGTCTTCGTTACGTCGAGGTTATGCCAAAGCTATATTCACAAGGTTATACTGATTAATATTATATTTCCCTTCATGATCGAATCACAAGCGTTGAACGCAGCGTAGAATTGCAAGTGGCGAATCGCAAGCGGAAAACGCAGCATAGAATCGCAAGTGGCGAATCGCAAGCGGAAAACGCAGCGTAGAATCGCAAGCGGAAAACGCAGCGTAGAATCGCAAGCGGAAAACGCAGCGTAAAATCGCAAGCGTTGAACGCAGCGTAGAATCGCAAGCGGAAAACGCACCGTAGAATCGCAAGCGGAAAACGCACCGTAGGTTCCAAGGGTCCCACCCTCCCCAAGGTCGTGCGTCCACCGTTTCCAATCCTCCCCTTACATCAACCGCCAAGACGAATCGCTAGCCCCGCTTCAGCATCATGTCAGCCGGTACGCTACGCGCGCGTTCCCGATTATGAAACGCACAGAGCTCGGTGATTGCAGGCGCCGCGGCGTAAACAAATTAGCGGGCGCCGCTCGTTTACGCTCTCGTTCAGGAGCGGCGCAAACGAAATTACGTCGGGCGCCGGTTAAATGGAAGGAAGGCGGCCGCCGCCGCCTCTCCGCAGGTAGGTAGCGTTCTTTTGTGCTTCCGCCTGGCATTCCGTTCCCGGCCACCGGCCCCCCGGCCGCAGCGGAATCATCAACGCGCCGTACGCCCCCCTCGTAGATCACTGAAATTTTACTCGACACCCGCGGAGAGAGATTAAATTTCTTCGGCTGTCGGCCCTCGCCCCCCCCTTAATGGAGCACCCTTTACACCCCTCCCCTCCCCCTCCACCTCTCGAGTTTTCTTTCATCGCGCGCGGAAGGCAGTTAGCGCGAACCCGCGGCATCGTTAGCGGCCCCCGCGCACTATAATGGTTGTCGCCCACTTAATAACAGCCCGCCGCATGACTGGCGAGGTGCAACTGTCCGTAAGCAAGGGTTGTTTAAAGCGTCGACATTGATGCAACGTTTGTAACGAGTTAAGAGCTGCGTGGAAAGAATGAGGGGCTGTTTTAACTAGGAATTAAGTAATGGCGTTTGATCCGAGATATGATGTTCTTTTTTTTTAATTTTTTGTTTTAATTAACTACTTGGTTATGGCAGACTTTGTATCGAAATCTAAGTAATGATGTGTGCAACCCTTTACTTCGGCGCAAAAGAATTATTTCGAAGGACGAGGAATTTATGTAAGATTCGCACCTTTTGTCTAATTAAGGTAAGATATAGATGGAATAATTATTGATAAAATTTTCAGGACGCCTATAGCAAAATTTCTAAGTGTCTATAGTGTAGCCAAAGGATTGAAAACAATTTTATTAGGAATATATTGCTAGTAATATCTTACGTATTATTTTTCGTTATTTTCGTAGTATTTTATTCATCCTCTGTGGTACTAAAATGCAATTTTGCAATCTTTATTTACTACAATATCCTTTTCCGATAATTATTAGAAGTAATAAAAATTCATTTTCTCTTGCAAGTTATTGTTGAACATTAATTTTGAATATAATAAAAGTTATCTCCATTAATTGAGGTTTATTTCTTTTCTCGACGATTTTCATACTATTTCACCAGTTTATTAACAGTACTCTCCACTTGTTTAAACATTAATGGTATTTTTTGCGTTTGGTATACTTAATTTTAATAACATATACTTTAAACATACTTTTTTTTTAACTATAGCTACTTTTAATATTTATTTTTAATAATCCATGGTCCCATCCTCTTCAATTTTATAATAAAATTATTTGCTTCATACTTTACGTAGAAAATTATGGTACTATGTTATAGTAATATTAAAGAATATTGCATTTGGTCGCTCGGCTGGGTTAAAATTGAATAGGTAAAAATGTGCAGGCACTTCGCGTTGATTCCAGATAAAGTATGTCGAGAGAGATAGAGAGTCATTTGGAAAGCACTCGGAACTACTTATGGCACACTCAGCTATCCGATTAGGGGTTAAATTATGACGTATTTCGGCGCCACCTGTACGCCACGGTTAACCGATAGTGATGGCGCACGACCTGTCGCTACACTAATTTATATGAATTTTCTACGTTCACGACGCTCTCGTATTATTCCGTAACGGATCTGTCTTCATCGTGTCGTAAATTAATAATTTTTCTGTTACAAAAATGTGTGGTTACTTACTGTTTCCCCTATAATATTGTAATAACATAATTAATATAGTACAATAATACTGTAATATAATTAATATAATACTGTCATTTTTACATAACACTGTAATATAATTAATATAATACTGTAATTTTTACATAACACTGTAATATAATTAATATAATACTGTAATTTTTACATAACACTGTAATATAATTAATATAATACTGTAATTTTTACATAATACTGTAATAATATTGTAATTAGTGGATTTTTKAATAAYACTGTAATAAGTGAATTTTTAMATAATACWGYAATATAATATAATGTAATATAATTAATACAATACTGTAATTTTKACRTAATACTTTAATAATACTGTAATTARCGGATTTTTATATAATACTGTAATAATACTGTAATAAGCGAATTTTTATATAATACTGTAATAATACTGTAATTATTAATAATATTGCATAATAAGCAGATTTTATATAATAAACTAATAATACTGTAATTAACGGATTTTTATATAATACTATAATAATACTGTAATAAGTAAATATATATGCGAATTGCTCGATCGCTCGGGTATAATAGATTAATAATATACTGACATTCAATCTTTTACTATCTCAAATAGCAACTGTTCAATTTTGCAATAAGCCCGCGAATTTCCGCGGTTAGAGCTGATACTCAATATGCGCGTTAATTAAGCATAAATAACGTCATCAATTATGCGCGCATAGATATCCGTACGAATTATAATGGGGGAATATATTTTGCAGAAAACATTAATATTTAATGTATATTCTAAACGAATTACTTTATTTGGAGGATTAATAATTTAGGGGAAGGTTCCTGGATTTTGCAACCCTTAATTTGAGGGTTGTTTCCAACATAGATTTTTATATGTATTATATATATTATAATACATTAATATGTATATTATAATACAGATGTCAGCTGTATTTATATTTCTTTTATAGTTTACTTTACACATAATTTCCTTTTTTACTGTTTTTATTATTTTATCGTTTCTTTAACGTTATTCGTTTCTATTATTTTACTGTTTCCTTTACTTTATCATTTATTTTATTAAATTGTTATTTTCATGTTAGCGTTTCCTTTATTAAATTTATTTCTTCCATGTTATCATTTCCATTATTAAATTAATTTCTTTCATGTTATCGTCTCCTTTATTAAATTTGTTTCTTCCATATTACCTTTTCTTTTACTAAATTCATTCTTCTCCATTATCATATCTTTTATTAAATCATTTCTTCCATATTATCATCCCCTTAATTAAATTATTTGCCCCATATCATCGTTTCTTTAATTGTCTCATTTCTTTCCTTTTATTTATCCCAAAAGTACTATTCATTGCCTTTAAATAACTAAAAGACCTCCTCGAAAAATATCGTACCATCTCGCGTTACCAACAAACCAAAATAAAAATACCGAATCAAGCGCGAATCACATTTTTTCGTCGCAGAAGAAAAATCAGTTTAGCCGTCCGTGTTTCCGTGTCGTTTGCCAGAAATACCGACGTCGCCTGGCCGACCTCGACAAGCATTCGATATCGCAATCGATTTCTTATAAACGTCCAACGAACCTACCGTATCGGTATCTTCCTCGATTCAAATTGACGGCGGCGGCGAGGGGAGGGGAGGGGAGGGAGGAGCGGCAAGATGGCGGGACGAGCAACGAAACGTCGACCGATAAATATATATCGGGTATCGAATGTCTTTGAACCGGAAACACAATCTGATGGGGATTGATCGAATAAACCGAATCCATCCTTTGCCGTCTTTCATTCATCGCGGCGACGAATTTCGCGTTCGCGCGATCCTGGATTCTGGTATACGAGGAGCGAAAGGGGTGCGTTTCGAGGAGAACGAGCGACGAATTGGAAAAAATTGCGCTTTTAATTTTATCAGTGCATATTTAATCTAATCACTGCATTTTTAAATTAATCAGTGCATTTTTTAACTAATCACTGTATTTTTAATGGTAAAGCGACGAACTTATTTCTCATTTAATTGTTCTCATTGCATTTCTCAACTAATTATTGCAATTTTAATTTAATCGGTGCATTTCGAATAGAAAAGCGATGAATTGGAAAAATTTGCGTTTTTAATCCAATCAATGCATATTTAATCTAATCAGTGTATTTCTAATGGAAAAGCGACGAATTGGGGAAAAATTTGCATTTTTAATTTAATCAATACCTTTTTAATAAAAAAGCGATGAATTGGAAAAATTTGCATTTCTACTTTAGTCAGTGTATTTCTAATCTACTCAGTGCATTTCTAATGGAAAAGCGACGAATTTATTATACATTATATACGAATTTTATTATATAAATTCTAGTAGAATAAATAACTGTTAACGAAATAACTCGCCAATAAATCGCGATCAAAATTCGAAGAAAAAATGAAAAAATGAAAAAAATCGAGGCTTGAACTTCGACCACGTGGCCCAAATATTTCCAAAACCGCAGCCCCCGACCGCGTCGCCGCAGCAAATAAAGAATAAGAAAATCGTCGGTATAATTTAGGCCCCGAGACATTAATACCTCCGCTCTCGATACCAATAAAAAGTCGCCCACGATGGAAACATAAATGTCCGTCTCATAAAACCCCGGGCGTACCCCTTTCTTCCAGCGATCATAAAGTCCGCGGACGCTTCGGAACACCGGTCAGACGTAACAACGGCAGCGCGACAGCGTTGTATTTCAACCCGAAGAAACCCCCTCTCCCCTCCCCCTCTCTCTCTCTCTCTCTCTGAAATCTCGACCGCGAGCGCTCAAAGCGAAAATATTCGGGTATAGGTTCACGGCCGTGTTTCGATCACTCTGACAGCCGTGTATAGCGGAGACGAGGCCGAGACGACGTTCGGGTCACAGACGGGTTTCTTTTCTCTATAAAAATAAATTGAACGCGTGACAGGAATTTTTATTCGAGACCTTTATATTTTTCCGCGAACCACCCACATTCGTCTGCTTTCGTATTCACGGTTGTTTCGATGTTCGTCGGTCCACTGGTAATTTTAGTGCTTGGACGGACAGCCTGGATTGACTCTGCCATAGAAATGACGAGAACGGAGAGCTATGGGGGTCGTCGCGACCCTTTATGGGACGCGCTAATGCTGACATGTTTGATCTAATCGTTTCTGTCGTGAAATAAATAAAATTGAATTGTAACGATTTATATTATTATTTATTAGTCGATATCAAGGAGATGCTGTCTAAGGTAAGTTTGTTTATTTATTTGTATGTATATTAATATTATTGTGCGCTAATTTTTGTTGCAAGATCAGCAAGGCTGGTCAAGGCTTGTGTTAAAGTATTAGCATGGAAACTATGAAACGGGCGCTTGGGCTTAGTCTACACACAGCTGCAGCGCCCGTTTCATAGTTTCCAACCTTATGTATGCGAAGGAATTAGCTTGGAAACTATGAAACGGGCGCTTGGCCTAAGTCTACGCACAGCTGCAGCGCCCGTTTCATAGTTTCCAACTTTATATATGCGAAGAAATTAGCTTGGAAACTATGAAACGGGCGCCGCAGCCGTAAACAAGCTAAACAAAAACGCCCGTTTCATAGTTTCCAAGCTAATATATGCGAAGGAATTTTGTTTGAAAATTCAGTGCAACCTGTGATTTATTTTTTAAGTATAAATGGTGATCAACCTTTTATAGGCTCGTGAAACTTTCGGGTTATTTGCTTATGTACAAATACTTTACTGATTAATTATTATAGTATTGATAAAGTATTAATACAGTATTATATTATATTATTATGTATTATATATGACGTAATTAATTATACAAGGTCTCTGAGATTACTATTAATACAGGGCATTTAATCCAAGCCCGAGAGAATATAATTTGGTAAATAAAAAAAATTAGTATTATATTATATTATTATATATTATACATGACGTAATTAATTGTACAAGATCTCTGAAATTATTATTAATATTTGGACCGTCTAAAAATCGTTCAGACAATTCAGTCAGATTTTAGAAAAGTCACCCCTTTTCACCCCTTTTCACCCCTCACGTCGTAAACGCGGCTGGCTGGATTGCCCGTAAAAAGCGTTTTAACGAAAGGACACCGCGGTATGCATGAATTACGCGGGAAAACTAACGAGCCGCGGGCAAGAAAATGTTTATTCAACGTCCCGGTTTTATCGATCGCCGATATACCCGTCGATTATAAAAGGATGGAGCCGGACTATCTATGTTTTATCCACCGGTCTCTTCCTAGCCCCGTGGCCCCCGGGATTGCCGGCAAATCCTGCGATCCCATTACCGGTGTCTCATCCATAATGATGCAGATTACAATAACAAATAGGTGACAGGGCCGGGGTATCACCGTGGAAAAAGGAATCTTCTTCTTTTCTCTCTACGGAGCCTCTTTTCTCTTCGTCGCGCACCACTCGAGGCCCGAATATCCACCTGGCGAGACTCGAGGATCTTCTCGATCGTGGTGAAGCAAGAAGAAGGTGTGCCGGGTCCTGGCAGCTTCAAGCACAGGTTGCTTCAGAGTTCGAAGACTCGGCGAAACGCAGAATCGCACTGTTTTGAAAGCCGCTTGGTTCGGACAGGCGAATTTCTTTACGTGAAAATCTATGGTCTTTTCGAGGCTAGGGGTAGTTATACCAGGAAAATATACAGCTTTAATAGGGGAGTATTAAAATTGTACCGTGTCCTAAGATAATTTTTAGGTCAACAGAGCTCAGATTTATAAAATTGTTAAGTAGTAAAACTGTTCGGAGTCACAAAAAGTTAATAATTTCTTTGGAAAAGGGATGCATTTATTTGCACATTTATTCTTGGATTTTAATGACAGAAGAATCAAATTTTATTTCGATTTAGAAGAAATATATGAATTTCATATTTAGTACATAATAAAATAAATTGTATTCATATTTTGTTATAGTGAAAGGGATTAACTTCAATATTGTAGAAGTTGTCCTCTGTGAATTACTATAACTTTGAACAAGTGTTTCAAATTAAATAAACTTATATCTTGAAATTAATATTTACTGGTCTCTGATAAATGTAAAATCTAATAAATATAAATATCTCGAAAAGGAATGTTAAACACAACATTTACTAGATTTTAAAAGGATAATTTGTTAAAGGTAATTCTGTTCCCTTAAACGAAACCTAATCTTTCAATTTACTTACATAAATCTTTTCTGTATAATATCATATAATGTCTTTTCTATATAATATCATATAATGTCTTTTCTATATAATATCATATAATGTCTTTTCTATATAATATCATATAATGTCTTTTCTATATAATATCATATTATATTATTATATAATATATTCTTCATTTACTAATATTAATATCTTTTTATTTCTAAATCAGACATTATCTTACCTTCAATCAGCTAAAACTTTCGTTTGCTTACCAAAGGGTTGAATACCTCTTACCCTAAATATTCGTCCTAAAAACAGCTCTCCACGATTTTTAAAAATAGCAAACAAAGAAAGATCGACAACGTTGGTCGCAGAATCATGTTTTTAATCCGCAGTCAGAAATCGCATGAAAATTTGCTTTGTAAGGTAGTTGATGTTAAAGCAGATTTTCCTTCGGAATATAAAAGTGTTGGGGGGGGGGGGGGGGGTGGCGGGGGCGGCAAAAGGGGGACGAAAGGGATGGTTAGTGGACAGTCCGGAAGCAATCGAGAATTCTATGAATAATAATACTCCTATTTATTTCACAGGGAATAAAGTAAGGGATCCCCATTTTTATGCGAAGACGATTAAAATGGGAGGAGGAGGAGGGGGGTGGGGGAAGGAGAGAAAAAAAGAAAGGAATAAATGAAGAGCTTTTGCGAACAATATCCGCTTTTTCCTGTCTCCGACCGCGGACACCATTTAAAAATCCCGTCTCTTGAATGAAATACCCTCTTCTCGGTCCCGGCTGGAAATATAATCACGTTTTTACAGCCGCCGTTTAATGAAGTGTAACGTTCGCGGCTAAGAATGTTGTAAAAGCAAGAGGGAGGTAAAAAAGAAGTAGTTGAAACGGGTTCGTGGTCGGTAAATAAGAACAATAGATTTTAGCTAGTTGCGACGACAGAAGTTATTTATGATTGCTAAGTATGGTTAATTATAATAATTGTTAGGTAATTATAGTGTAACAATTGCTGTAATTATTAAGGTAATGGGAAGCTATAGAGTGCATTTTTCCTGCTAAAAGTTGACAAATATATGTATGAATATATATCATAGATTTATATATGAATATATATTTAGATATTGTTATTTACAGATAAATGTAAATAATATATAAAAATCTAGATATTATTATCTCTATATAAATATATGTCTGTATAGTATTACCTATATTTAAATATATATCTCTATAATATAATCTACATATTATATTTATTACCTATACACTACATACAAACATAACTTAATTAATTAAATCTGTCAATACTTCAAATTATATTAGCAGCTACATTTAAAAATGCTATTACTTAACAAATAAAATCAGTCTATTAATACCAATACTATTAATACTAAGTAACAATATATTGACGAAAGACTTGCATCTTTATAAATTTTAAAAATTCATCGTCAATTTATACCATCAATATATACATCTAATAATGGAGACATGTTTCTCGAGATACATGAATTCGTTATCTGGTTTCTTAGAAACGTCGTGTAACCCGTTGTACCCTAAGGCTCTAAGTACTCACGCATCACTCGGAAGAGGTTAGGGGTCACGAAGAGGAAGATTAGGAAGATCACCGTACGTAATAAGCGATTTCCATAAATCAAGAACCGAAGGAAACTATTAAATCTTATTGCAACTTGTATAATTTCTCGATGATTTTTAACAGAGATCAACAATTTAGCTCTGAAAAAATGACGTCAAGAGGAATCCTGATCGATGTTAAATGATCTCTATTTATTTAGCGTGAATTCTTTATTCTATGTTATTAATTTATAGCATAAATTGCTTGGTGTGGATTAGTAATTAATTAATATTTATTACAGTGATAGTAATTATTGTATATATTACGTTATTAATCAGATTAATATGATTATATTTAATATATATTGTTAATGGAATAATTACAGGATAATATCAGTAATATATAATGGATGTCGATACTTATATATTAGTAATATGTAAATATAGATATCTACTATATATTATTAATATATAAATATCGACATCCATTTTCTATTACTAATACTATAAATATAGATATCTATAATATATTACTAAGATACAAATATCGACATCTACTATATATTACTAATATTATGAATATAGATATCTGTTATATATTACTAATATTATTTTGTAATTAGTCTATTAACAGTACATATTAAATATAATCATATTAATCTGAGTAATAACGTAATATACAGTAATATATAGATATAGCTATCTATATTTATATATTAGTTATATATAAAAATAAATATTTAATATATATTATATTATTATATATTTATTAACATTATCGACACGACGAGAAAGCTACGACCTAGAAATTCAGCAACCGTAGTTCATCATAAACCAAGGAATCCCTAAGAATAGAAATTCAAAATGGTGGCATAACATCGTTCCCTCTCTACCATTCTTTTGTCAGCTTTTTCAATTATTGCTCGAGTGAGAGAGAAAACCCTCGGTATTTTTTTTTCGCATCAAAGGAGACCTTTTCCGAAACAAACAAGAGGCTTGGAGAGAGAGAGAGAGAGAGGTCGAAGGAGCACGGGGAATCGGGGTCAACTTTGACCGGAAAGAAAAGGACCGTCACCGAACAAGATCTTAAATAACGACTACAAAGGATGAAAAATCGTGGTTACGGATAGCGTGATTTCTGCGGCTATGGTTTCGAAATATTGAGAATCGATATATCGGACAGTCGATACATCGATACATCGGGATCGAATCGATACGAGCCCCGGCTTTCAAAACCAAGTCCTCCTTCTCCTCCTCCTCGGTCATTCCAGTCGCAAAACCGTATTTTCCTCGCTCTTGTGCCGAATGTTTGCGGACATTTGTAAACGAACGATGTTCCGGGACGAGGAGGAGGTGGAGATGGAGGTGGAGGAGGCTCCCACCAAGAAAATTCCGTCTTGGGGAAATATTTGCGGATTCCATCGACGACGAACCTGTCGCCCCGTGTCTGCGACAGTTCGCCCGATCTTTTTTATTTCTTATCTTCTCCTTTTTCTACTTTTCCAAGACGGCGAACGAGTTTGATAAACACGGCTCCGTCAAATTGCGGCAAATTGCTGACGAGCTGCGCGGAAAAAATCGAGGACGACGACGTTCTACCTCTGAATCTATTGGAATTATTATAGTAATGCCGAGGGAGCTTGATCATAATATAGATCTATTATGATACATTATAGTGCATTAGAACATATACTATATTAACCAGAATTTTGACACCGGTCGGTTAACCAAGAACTTCGTCAACTCAAACGAAAATCACCCTAAGATGAGCATCGTAAGATGATCACCGGTCAGGGGTCAGGTTAAGGTCGATCCAAGATTAACCGCAAGTTGACCCCAGGTCAGCATCAAATCAGCAGACTCTTGTTATATGATCTCTGCCAAGGTCATCCCCAAACTGACCTCAAGATCACCCACAAACTGTACACTGTGTCGAAGATAGTTTATGCTTGCCTTCATCCCCAAACTCGAATAGGACTATACCGCGTCGTATTAAATGGTTCGCGTTGCAAAACTTCGAAAGTTATTTAACCCCTTAATGCACAATTTAAAAAAAAAAAAACCGACCAAAAAAAATCAATTTTTTTTATCTAAGAAAATACATATTTGGACCTTAATTTCAATAAATATTTAAAAAAAATGCAAAAATTATTAAAAATTCAATAAAAATAGTGGATAAATAATTATAGTGAATATTGAATCGCATTGCAGATGGAATTTTGTACCCATCGTACTGTTTTTCAATTACCAGTTACTATTTTGAAGGTGAAGGAGGAGACGAAAAAAAAACTGAAAAATATTTGATGAATATCAATAAACTGAATGTTTTCCTTGGTTTTTATTAAGTTATTTTTAATGCCCGGATATATTCGAATCCGAACATTTTAGCGACATAAGTTGCGACGCCGACCGTATATACACGGGTCTGCACATTTTAGACGTCCTTTGAAACCTAAACTGACCGCTTTAAAGACGTCCACTTTAGAGCGTCATTTTAGATATAGCATTAGAAATAATGCGCCATAACAGATGGTTCGTACTGGTCCGATCGGTTTTGAACCGAATTGATACAATTCGTGCGCAAACCTTCGGCTTGCTCGGCTTCATTGAAATCGAAGCGTCCGACGGGGCGAAGTTTGATCTGCTTGTTTCGATTAGTTCGGAATCGAGCCGCGCGAGCACAGATCGAAGTTCGTGGCACTTCTCGAGTTAATCACAGGACGACCGATCACGTTTCAGCGGCGTGATTACCCGTCACCGGCCGGACCCAACGTGTTTAAGCTTAGGTTCGTGTTCACCTGTCTAATATTCCGTGTGATACAGTTAACGATGGAAAGATACAGTGCTTTGTAAACAACCGAGAGTTTATTTGTTTAAGCTTGGCAGACGTTAATTTTGCTTTTTAACTATTTTAACGAGATCAGTGCAATTATATTTTTGGATACTTCAGATGTTTAAAAAATATGGAAATAATCCAGAGTCTGCTTGTTTGTTATATAAGCTGATTTACTAAATTGTTAGAAGCTATAGCTTTGAGCTAGGAGAACGATGATCTTAAAGAGAAAATTATGCGAATCTGTAACAATCACTAGAGAAAAGGCAATATTTTATGACTTATTTAATAACCTAATTCTTAATAAAAAAAAGGCTATAATAATAATAATGAAAAGAGAAATGTCAAAGAACAGATTAAAATCACAGTCACCCCACTGGGCTCGGTATTTTCGTCTCTCGATTTTTATACAAGTTGCAAACCCTTTTGAGCGACGATAAAGATTAGAGCAACTGTATATGAGCCGCCCAGTGCACACATCGATTAACTCCACTTTTTGAAAAATCTTAAATTTAAGTGTCAAAGCACTTGGTATAGTCATAACTTTTTATATTTATAATAACTTTCCTGAATAATAAAGATTAACACCATTAAACGGCAAAATTTTTTTTTTCTTTTTAGCTATTCTTTCTTGTTAATTTTATACATTAAATAATATTAATTTTATACATTAAATTATACGTTAAATGAAAGCTATATCTGTATTTATTCATTCTACATTATATATGTGAATCTATGTTATAACAGGAATTTTAAAAATCAATGTACATCATTTCATCGCGTTTCTCGACTTTTTGTTTTATGGAGTTAGTCGATGTGTGCACTGAACGGCTCATATATGATCCTATCAGCTGGCAGAATTATGTGGACAAAGTTGACTGTGGGGTCCGGCAATCGTGGAAATCAGCAAACCAACGCGGCGGTCACCGTCGGCGACCAATCGCGATTGATTCGAGCGTCGACTGCTCGATTTTCGAGCGTCGCCCGCGAATCCTCTGCATTCTGCACGCGTCAACCGGCGGACACAGAGCGGGCGTTATAGCCGGCTTAAAATCATTCGGCGACTACAAAAGGGAGGAGCGACAATGACGTCGGGCCGCGACCGACTGGCCGAATACCGGACATCGGCCAGGCGCCCGACGACAATGCCTGGATTATCTTCGGCGCGACAAAAGCCTCGGCTCGTAAACTCGGTTTCGCGGGCGAACAGGCCCGCGTGGCAGGTTCTGATCTTTCGTTTGCCGCCGATCTGGATCCTCTCTCTCGAATGCATCCTCTCCCGGATGCATCCTCTCTCGGATGGATCCTGTCGTTCGCAATTTGTTCCCGACGTCTCGGCGCTTGATTTTCGGTGACGGGCCACCGTCACTTTTGGCTTCCTCCCTCTATGAATCAGTCGTCGGGTTGCACGGCTCTATACAACCTGTATAACTTGTTTAGAGTTCCGAACTTTCGCCTCGTCGATGCTCGATTTACGAGAGCGAAGCTGTGTACGTCGAGCCGCGTTGGCAACTGGAAAATAAAATTGTCGCGCTTCTGATAGAGAGCGGTGGTACTCGAAACGTCGAGAGTCCACACAATATTTTTCACGTTGTAGATTGATAGAATCTAAAACTTGTAAATAAAAAATAAATAATTATATCGCGCTATTGTAAGCGTAGCTTTGCTTATGGAACACACGGTCTATTCTGTACGGAAAATCATAGAACATCTAGCGCGTGGATACGGTTTCCATAACCGTTCTACCATAATCGATGTAATTCGATATCGTAGCGATATTAAAATCGCTGTTATGATAATTACGGAACCTATTGCATAACAATTATGAAACCGATAGCTGGGCCGATATTAGAACCGTAATCGGAATCAACAATATGTGATAATCGTTCGGTATAATTGTATAATTACTTAACAGTGTATAATTACTGGATAGAACAGCGGTTTCAATTTTTATCATTAGCTTCGTTTTGTATCTCGGCGCGGTTAATTAAACACGTATTAATATCGAACAATAGAATTTATCCAAGAATTGGATGTTATATTAAAATAATTGTATGTTAAATAAAGTTATATTAATTGTATGTTAAATAAAGTTATATTAATTGTATGTTAAATAAAGTTATATTAATTGTATGTTAACCCTTAAATGCATGAATTAATGAATTTTATTTAAAAATTAGGGTTATAATATTTCAAATGAGTGGAAATCGGGAAAAATATTAAAAAAAATTATAAGTCATATCTTATAGGGTTTTTATTGAAAAATATTAATGATTCATTTTTGGTACACTATGCAAAATAGACATAAAAACTCTTTAGTTAGTATGAAAGAGATTGAAGCAGTCGTTTCCTTAAAAAAGAAACCTTACCTTTAGAAAATATTTTTTGTTTAACGAATACACCAAAATATTTCTAAATAATCCACTTCCAAAAGTACGTAAATGAACCCGCTATCAAAAATGCGCGCCAATTGGTATAACGTCAGAAAGATACAAATATTGAAGTCAAATGTCATTATTTTAGTTAATTTTTGATAAGTCAATGGACAAAGGAATCACTGCCATTCAGCCAAATGTATCGATATCAAAACTGTTGTCGGGTATCCGCGCAAAAAGTTATTGATTCATTTTTGGGACTCTATGCATTCAAGGGTTAAATAAAGTCTTGAAGTTCGTGTAAAAATAATGGATTTCTTTCTCCTCAACCTAATACATTATACACGCGTTAAGGGATGCGTTTTATTTCGACACGAAATAGAAGTGCTCGCAACAATGTGCAATTTTTATCGAAAATTGCTGGAACGCGTTCCGACATCCGATACGTTTCCGATATCGAGGCAGGATATAGGCGCCGTCGGTATATATCGTCTGGAACACGTGCGAATAGTTCATCAAATTGATTGACGATCTACTAATGTCAGTAATCCGCGACAAGCCGTTACCGAGGGTCAATGGTACACCGGCAAGGAAATCACCTTGTTGTTTATGGTATTGCCGCGACGGTAGACTTACGATCCATTGAAAGAGGCATCAATTCATAATTTCACTCCTACGTGCCTCGTACGTCGCTGCAAAATCCCGCGTGGAATATTTATTGCGCTCGCGTAACTTGCTTCGAGACGCCGCTACGCTAATGACCATTTTACGCTTGTTATTGTTATACGGAATGTTCTATGCGAGAGCGCCTCGATTTGTTTCTACCTTGTGAAATCAGACACACACCCGGTATATAATTATTCGATATCGTTTAAAATTGAATTTTAATGGAATATTAAATTTATTTTATTAAAATATAAATATATTAAGATAAAAATAATGTCATTCTCGAGAGGAAAGCAAGAATTATATTCTTAGCTCTGAATTAAAGTCTTCCAGACTCTGACAGAAATAAAGAAGATAATTCAATGTGCAGAATAATATAACCCTTTGGCTACGGCAGACTTTGGCACGGCCGTAGTTTTTCGTTAGGCATGCATTTCTGAGGAGGTATATGAAAATATTCAAAATATTGAATTCTGTTACATTATACCAATATTACTTGAACAATAATATTAAGTTTTTTTACAATACATATAGCATAAATATTACACAATACATAATTAATCAAATTTAATAATAAACGGAGGCGAAATTTGATCTTGACGCCTATTGGCGCCTACAGTACCGGGAAGCCAACGTGTGTCGGACGCCAATAGGCGTCAACAGTAGTCAAAGGGATAAAGAAACGCCTGGTACATAATTATCCAAGATCATTTAAAATTGAATTTTCCTGTATTTCGAAGGGCTATCGATTTCCGTGTCTTATTTTATTTAACCCTGCTTTGCATGATTTTTCCTATTTTTTTAAAATAAATCAGGTTGATGTAATTAATGCTCTAGATTAAAGGAAAAATATTTAAAAAAATCCTAGTATAAATAAGAATTTGAATTATTTAAAAAACAGTATGATGGAAATTTACATCATTATGCATTGTTACATATATAGCTCAGTACTAAATAAATCAAAAGATATTGTTTACTTATTCTCCTTTATTCTAAATGATAATTTAAAAAACAATTATTATTTTTATTCAAGCACAAATTAACTCCACATTTATTACACGAAATTGTGGAATAGCCTTTACATTTGGGAATTTTACACAAACAGTGGAATGACAAGTTCTAGGCTTGTTAATTGACAGTGACGTTTGCTATTTTTTGACAACTGCGTTTTGTTGTACGCAATAGTCATTTATAAAGTTGCCAGCAACAACAAATTTAAAGTTTACAGTTTTTGAGTACCTTTTTATCTTCACTAAATGTTATGATTGAAATTTCCATCATCATGCAAAGAAGGGTTAAGATATAAGTCGTACGAGTTCCGAAGAGCGTTCAAATTAAGCGGAATTTTGCGCCCGGAGAAGCGTAGTTTCGTAACAGAGCGAACGGTAGTATTAGTGGGGGCTTGTTAAATTTTAATCGTTCGATGGGATGTTTTAATGACTCGCGGAAACGGGATTTCGTTTAACGGAATGCGAAACGATACCCCGGAATAATTTGCGAGCGCATTTATTCGCCGAGGCCACAAATTCACCGGTGATTCGCCCGGCGGGGGTTGCTCTCCTCCCCCGCGTGTACACTCGAGTGTGTACCAGCAGAGTCCGGATCGTTAGTTTTCCATTAGTAGCTTTTCTTCGATCAAGTGTTTTATCATCCCTCCTCCCCGCAACCGTGTTGACAGCGTTGCATGATTTATAACCGTCGCGGAATTAGTGTACCCCATTAGAGAGACTCCGTCCTATAGACGCGAACTATTTTTATGTTCGCGTAATTAAATTGCTCGTTTTCTGTTTGGACATTAAATCAAATCGATGAAGTTTATTCTATTTATTGTATTAATTAAGTTTGTGCAAAACAAGCGGCGTATTTTTTAACGCGACACGATTTTAAGGGTTGTTGATTAAATAGCCAAGAAATAGTCTCCTCTGCATTTCTAAAAGTTGCTAAATTTTATTTCGTAAATATACTCGTTGTTAAATGATTTATTTGTTTTCTGTTCTTATTTTTATTAAGCTTATATTGCGTAAAATAAGCGGCGTATTTTTTAACACGATGCGATTTTAAGGGATATCGATTAAATAGCCAAGAAATAGTCTTTTATAAATTTCTAAAAATTGCTAAATTTTATTTCAAAACTGTATTCGTTGTTAAATGATTCATTTGTTCTTTTTTGCATAATTAAAGTCATCCGTCAGCTGTTCGCTGATATGATATAATGAATGTTACTATTGTTTAACCTCTCAACGAGGAATCCTTCCAAATATTATATTGGTTCCATACAAAATGGCGAACATTTCGAAAATGAAATTCGCGAATTTTAATAACGAAGTAACTCGTTTTTAATTAATGAAAAATATACAATAACTAAAAACATCGTCTATTCAACCGGAATATTATAATTGACAGGTATCTTTAAATATAATAGTATAATATCAGAATGATGTTATGAAAAAAATCGTAGACATAAGGATGAATTTTGAAAAGATCTTTTTAAATAAAATCTCACGGTGTTTTATACATGTATAAAAATTTACCAAAAATCGCAGCTTCGACTTTCACCCTCTCTATAATATGAATTAACCCTTTGCACTCGAAGCAATTTCGACATCAAATATAAAATAATTTTTCTGACTCATAGCATTTTCTTACTGTATAACAAAGTATATTTTATGCATATGAAATCGGGTCTCATAATTCATGCAACAGTTACATTTTAAACTTATTAAATTTCAGTTTTGGTGATATCTATAAAAAATAATATTATAGTGTGGTATAACAATTTTAATGGCGCCTCGGAATCGCCACTCGAGTGCAAAGGGTTGAATGTCGATTCGCAATTTGGACAAGCTATACCATGGTGGTTCGCGTGTTGCAAAAACTTCTCGTTCTTAAAAGAACAAGTCGAAGTGAACCCGCCCCCGTGATTAGAACGATTGTTCTTTCTCTTGGCGTGCGGGAAATCCAAATGGAGGGGGTTGCACACCGTAGAACACTGTGGTACCGGCTAACGAATCCACCGAATAAACACATCGAAATCCACCCTTCGAAGCCTGGGTAACAAAAACCCCTGACGTAAATTGCATTAGTAAACGGCCGCGCTCGGTGCTCGTATTTCGTATTCCTTAAACGAGGGAGTCGGTCTCGTGTGCAAGCAGAGCTAACACGATTTTCCAAGACCGTTCTTTGCTAGCGACGAACTACGTGTAACGTTATGATAAAGGACATTTATACTAATTCGAATTTTACCGGGCGATGTTCTAACAATTAATATTCAATTATATATTGTGGAATGGTCGGGGCAATATTGAAATTGCAATAGAGGTTATGTCAAGATTATTTTCAAGATTCGAATTTTGTCGAGTGATATCCTAGAAATAATATTCAATGATTTATTGTAGATTATTTTCAAATTCGAATTTTATCGAGTGATCTTCTAGAATTCATATGCAATGATTTATTGTTTATATAATGGCCGATGTAATATTGAAATTGTAATATAGGTTATGTGAAGATAATTTCTAAATATTTACACAAATTCGAATTTTATCTAGTGATGTTCTAACAATTAATATTCAATTATATATCGTGGAATGGTCGGGGCAATATTGAAATTGTAATAGAGGTTATGTCAAAATTATTGCTAGACATTTATACAAATTCGAATTTTATAAAGCAATGTTGCAAAGATTAATATTCAATAATTAAAATTTTAACAAGCGATGTTCTAAAAGTTAATATTCAATAATACATTGCTTATGAAATAGTTAGAGTCATATTGAAATTGTAATAAAGGTTACGTCAGAATTATTGCTATAAATTACCTTCCACAATTATAGTAAAATACAATTCTAATTGTCCTAACAATTAAATGCTTCAAGTATTACAAACACTGTTCTTTCCTAGCTGAACCTAACATTCTTAGAATTACATATAATTTTCTAATAAAATGTAAGGACAAGAATTTAATTATTAACATATTCTACCAAATTGTAGTCTACTGTATAATATAAATTTTGCAATAATTTCTTAAATGGAAAAGGAAAAATATTTATTTCGTTCGTCTACATTTATTGAAATAGTTAAATACTGACGACAAAAGGACAGAATTTTATTCCGGCATAAAAGAACGGAGTAATATCTATACTTAACCCCTTGCCGTACCATTTTCTTTAGAAATAATATAATTAGAATGTTTTCGATCGCACTGATTTCTTCCTAGAAAATTTTATTCCTAGCTAGAGGAACGGATGAACATTCATACTTGACTAGCAAACCTGGCGGACTCCGTTTCGCCACCAGATGGCTTCGTTTTTTGTAACATTTCGTTTGGGGATTAAAAGATGAAGAAAAGTTATTTTTTTGTTTTATAAACCATATTGGTTTGTAGTACATGCTATGTATCAGAGATGGCGCTGTATGTGAAAAATGATTTTCCCTGTTTTCCTGCTTTTCTGTTGAAATTTTTCCAGAATTTTGGTTGCTATAAACCTCACGGAGCCCGAGACCTTTCCAACGAATGCAAAACCGTGGAAATCGGTTCGTGCGTTCTGGAGTTATAGCGTCAGGAAGGAAAACCCGACTTATTTTTATATAATAGATAATATATTAACACGTTAAGCGCCACGCGCCGGTCCCTAGATTTCCCGTTCGGGCCACGTCGGTCCCTACGGACCGACGTTAGATTTTTCGTTCTTCTATCGCGGCGAATGTGTCGATCCTTGCGTACTTGTGAGACTGAACATTTAAATTATGCGATATCGGTTTTTGTTTGGCCAATTTGGACCGAAAAGTTTAGCATCGGTTCCTAGGGACCGGCGCGTGGCGCTTAACGTGTTAATAGAAATCTTCGCCACGAGTCTGACTCTTTAAAGTACGGCAAGGGGGGTTAACACGATATTAATAGAAATCTCTCTGACGAGCCAGACTCGTCAAAATACGGCAAAGGGTTAAGCACCCGGCATCTAACAATTAAACTGCACGAAACAATGACCCGAGTTCCGCTGTTCGATCTCTCGCGTTCCCGGCCATTTTTCTCTTTTTCCGCGGTACAGTTATTTCTCGCATGAGACGGTTTTTCGGACACACAAAGAGAGAGAGAGAGAGAGGCTCGCACACGTGGCAAAGCGAGAGCGTGGACGGCTCCAGATATTAAGCCGCCGACGTTCGATCGCATTTCAGATTGCACAGGGCTTGGAATTCCGCGAGGGATTGAATGGGATCTCGTTGGCCGCGCGCTCGCGGACGAAACGCGAACAGGGGATGCATATCCCCCCCTCTCCTCGCCTTTTCCGTGGGTGGTTAATCCGATTACGCGGAAAAATTTCGATACGCGCCGATACAGAGAGGCATCCGGATACGCGCGCACACAAGGGGGGTTGGGGCTCGCGATTCTTTTGCGCTCCGAATCCGCCCGCCGCTCATATCTGTGGCGGTACCATGCCGGAACTAACGCGCCCGCTACCCTGCCTACGAATATTTCTATCCCGTTAGAAACGCGACGATCTGTGCGCGCGCACGATCGGCTCTAATTTTCGCGTTCGATTTCGTATAATATCGTCGAGTTGATTTTAATCTCGTTTCACGCTGCGATAATCTCGTTTTTACGATTCTTGAGCAATTCTTCGACAATTTTTATCGTTACGATATAGACCTTTTCTTTATTTTTTTAAACCATGATATTTTTTATAAAATGCGATTTTTGGTTTATATTATTTTATGGCAAATATTGCGGCAGAGATGCAACGTACGCTTTTTCTTTTACTTTCAGCGACGAGATGAATTTTTAAGAAGAGCGAATAATTAATGTGGGCTTTTATCGATTTTTAATGAATGTTATGGTAGTATCTGTTGAAAGTCATTGTGAATTATAGTGATCGTTAATTGAATATAGTTATTTTCTAGGGTTTCGAGAAACCAGCCGATTGATGCACAATGGTTCAGTTTGGAAAATTCAGTGACAATTTATTATTATTTTAGAATCGTTAGACACTGCAACGTAACTAACAATAGAAATAATTAAAAACAGTAATTTCTATTTAATGATAATTAATTTTGCGTTTGTAGACGATAAATTTGCATTTTCATTGCGATTGCATTTTCATTTGATGTCTATTTAAAATCTGAGCATCGTAGACCTTCATAAATTAATAGTAACTATAATACCTAATCAGTACTATTAATTTCTCAATTTTTAAGGTCTATAGACATTTCTAAAGCAACAATACCTAAACTAATTAATCAATATTATTAATTCTTCAATTTTTAAAGTCCGCAGAGCCTTTGTGAAGGCATCTATTTATTCAGTATAATTAATTTCTTTATTCCCGAGGTCTATAGACCCTTATAAAGCAACAATAACTGAAATATATATTCAATATCATCAATTCCTTAATTTCTCATATCCATACACCTTCCTAAATCAATAATACCTAAAATATTCAGTCACCATCCTCAATTTCTTCGTTTCCAATATCCATAAACATTTCCAACTATTACCATAATTATTACCATAAACATTGTACACATCACTACAATGTAATTAACACTACACCCTAATCATCGCTACGAATAATTACCACACACTTCTAAACAATTTTCAATCTATAAAAATTGACTTTCTCCTTAACCCTTTCGTTACGGGTGCCGATTATAGTCGGCGTCCTTGCGACGCGTGCTGCGTGTACGGGTGCCGACTATAATCCGTATATAGTACTATATAAATGTAATATATATGTATAATACAATACAATAAACTGCAATTCAATAAAATATAATAAAATACAATAAATTACAATACAATACAATACAAATATAATGTAATGTAATGTAATACAATACAATATAATACAATATAATATAATGTAATATAATATAATACAATACAATATAATACAATATAATATAATGTAATATAATACAATACAATATAATACAATATAATATAATGTAATATAATATAATGCAATATAATACAATACAATATAATATAATGTAATATAATATAATGCAATATAATATAATGCAATATAATATAATACAATATAATACAATGTAATATAATATAACGTAATGCAATATAAGATTACAAATGACCCGTTCCATGGCGTCATTCAGCGGGGCAGACTGCCGTAGCGAAAGGGTTAAACGCCACTGAATTGTTCCCACTGGGCCGCTAGTGCGCCGCAGAGAAGCCATAGCTTCTCGATCGAAAGATTCGTAGAACCGAGAGGCGAACGCAACGCGGCGTGGACGGCGCATCGGCGAACGGATGTTTTAGAGCCCCGGGTACGGACAGTGAATATCGGTGTCGGATTGAACGGAACGCAAATAATCCAGAATGCTGGAGAGCAGGGCGGCGGGCAACACAACGGCCGACGACGATTCGTGAAATAAATTTCGCCGGATTGGTGCATGCGTCTTCGCGCGGTCGCAGTGTATTTGCGGTGTGGCGTGTGCATCGCGCGCGCACACGTCTTGGTACCGGGCGCTATTTACTCGTCGGAAAAGTTCGCGGCACAGAGAGAGAGAGAGAGAGAGAGGGCGGCGGGGGAGTGTTTTACGTGAACTCGGAAGTTGGCTAACGTGGTCAGGTAGGTGACCACCGACGGAAATTGGAACAGACGAACCGTGGTTCTGCACGGTGAAGGAAGAGAGAAACCGAAGGGGTGGAAAAGAGAGAAACCAGAGGGGTGGAAGAGAGAGAGACGCGGCTCACGGTGTGAGACAAAAGACGCGGGGGAAATGTCGCTTGAAAACCGGCGGACGCTTTTAAACCGAGATGTCTTATTATCTGGTTAACGCGTCGATGTTGTATCGTAGCGGAAGAGTCGATGCGCGCGCTCGGAAATCTTTATTTAACGCGAGGGTATTGTGACTCTTCTTTATATACCTTATATATATCTTATTAGAATATTTTTATTACATAAATAATGATAATATTGATAATAATAAGAAGAAGAATTGCTGTGATTATAGCAAGTCGTCAATATTTTATTTCCGTAATAAATATAAATGAAAATAGATATTTAACACGTTCTTTTTCGAGCTCTGTTTTATTCGATTCTTCGCACTGGTGATACTTTACTAAAACTTCATATATTATACATAAATATCATCGCACATATAGTAATAAATATTACGACCCATTCTAGTGGCAAAAATTAATTCTTTTAAATTTGTTGTAAATTATTATGTCGGCGCGCCGAAAGGTATGAAAGCATGTACCATCGGCGGTACACGTGGCATGGAACGCCTTAAATAATTATAGAAAATTCGAATACACAATATGAGATCCGATCGTTGAAATTTATACAATTTTCCGTATAAATTTGGTATAGTTAACCTTCAATAACACTGTAATTAATTTTCATTTCAGTAAATATCACGCATTTCTAAATTAACAGAAAGCAACTCTACATTGCTAGAGCGTACCTTTAAATAAAAAATTATAATAAATAGTCAGTTAATCACAGATTACCATATATTAATTAATATATTAATAACATTATTAATAGTTGTTAAAAGCTACGTTTGTCAGCGTAATTAAGGACGAAAGCGGCGTTCAATTCGCCGCGTCGTCTCGCGAAGCCGCGATTCGAATGGAACACAGCTCCGTCTCGCGAGACAGAATATTTCATATTTCGCTGGCTCCTTTAGACAGCGGAGAGCCAAGGGTTTCAGGGAGATGCTTCCGTGCGGGAACGTTGATCCTTTCAAAAATTTGATATCATAAATTGCGGATTTATCTACGGAAACGTGGAGACGAAGCGAACACCGTCGAGGAGATTGTCGGGTTTCCGAATAATACTCCGCTGCATCGCCGGGAGATGTAACGTCGCCCGGGCGGATTCTTTTTATTAAAACGTATAAAAAGAGCGACGCCGATATCGCGGTCCGCTTATCCTCGGATCCCGCGATACGATACCGCGAATTTTTCTAATGCTTATCGCCCTGGAAAATGGAGTTTGTTAACTGTTTTATACGACCGAGACGAGAGCTGTGGTTTGTTGAAGTAATTATTGTTTGATTCTTTTAGAAATATTGTTAGAAAGTGATATGGAAGAATATGGTTGCTACTTTTTTATATCTTTTTATTATTGTTACATTGTTATAGAATTTAACCATATAAATATATTTATTATATATTTTTGCCTCGTGCGATAATAAAATCTTGAGTGAATAAACGTTAATATTTCATTCAATTATACGGCACAAAATTAAAAATTAAAGAATATAGATTCAGTGAGCGTTACTTATATTATAAATTATAAATTTGAAATTTTATTTCATATTATAATATTATATATATATCACATAATATGAGATCTGTCAATTTTGTCAATTTTAATGCAGAAAATAACACCGGCAATATTTATTTCAAAAATAAATCACTTAACCAAGTTTTAGGACACTTTGTACGGAAAAATGATCAATCTCTGAGCCTATGGTAAATCCCATGGCGAATAATAAGATTTTTAATTTTTGTTCAAAGTCTTTGAAAGACGTCGATGCTTCAAAATAATAATTTCTTGTTAAGTTTTCCAAGTACTATATTATAAAGAATTTTTGAAAAATTTCCTATATTTCCAGTTATGATTTTTGAGATTATAAAAATTCTCAAATCATTGCTAACGATTGGCATTAGTATAGTAGACGTTTTTAATCGGCTACCTGTTCGGGCGAAGGGTTTCGTCGCGAGTGTACCGCGATTATGACTCTACCTCATGCGATCACTATAATTACACGGCATCGCGGCGGCTATTAATCGATATCTCATTGCAGCATCTAATTACACCCGGTGAATGCTGCGGGCTGGTTTCCTCTTCTGGTTGATTAGGGGAAGGGACGTGGACTTAGTCTCTCATGCGAATATGTATGGCCCAGCATATTTGTACGCAATCACCCCTTATCTTTGGATGGACTTAACGAAGGCGTTTGTTTGAAACGAAATCCATTACCTGCTTCTGTCTAATCTTCGCCGAATAGCGCCGAAGATAGCGGCAACATGGCCGCGCTGTCGGCGATATTAAATAAACTGTACCGTTTAATATTTTAGGCTAATATATTGCGGTGAAAATGAATTGAATGTTTCAGAAAAAAAAAACGTTTCATTAAGGAAATAGTTTTATTGTTATAGAGGGTGTTAATTGTCTTAGTAACAGCGGGCTGAAATTTTATTTTATATTGATATAATTTTTACATAACTTTGAAATAATTTTAAAATAATTTT